>NW_006159501.1:437670-439691 GCF_000334495.1 Tupaia belangeri chinensis | reverse complement strand
GGCAAGCAAGTGAGGTTTCACCTGCATTTACAGCTGCTCCCTATCACTCATTTTACACCTGACTCCACCTCCTGTCAGATCAGCAGTGGCATTAGATTCTCATGGGAGCTCCAGGTAGGACCATCTAGTTGCAGGAAAACTAGCTCAGGGCTCCCACTGATTCTGCACTTTGGTGAGTTATAGAATTATTTCATGATATATTACAATGTAACAGTAATAGAAACAAAGCATGCAATAAATGTAACGGGTTTGCATTATCTTGAAACTCACCCTCCACCCTAAGTCCATGGAAAAATTGTCTTCCATGAATCCAGTTTCTAGTTCAAAAAGCCTGGACTCACTAATAAAAGATATAGAAAAATAGTTCAAATTCTAAGAACACTGAGAACTGAAAGAAAGGACAAGCATGCTCCCACCTCTTTGGATAAATAGCAGAATGGGCAGGCGAGGGACTGCGTGCACTGACCAGTGTACTGCCTCGGAGCAAGAGTGAGAACAGAGTTTACAACAAATTCAGCACCACTGACCACTGTGTGATGAAGGACCAGAGCAGAACCAGAGTGACTCCATTTTGTCCCACCTTACTGAGGGTTCACACCATTTCAAAGAGGCAAGCCGGACACCGGACATGTACGAAAAAGTCATGAGACCATCGCCCCACTGGGACTGACCAATGAAAGAAACAAAGGAGATACCAGAAACCTAAAGTAACTTATTACCTAACTTAACGGCTTAATAACCAATCAACCAGAGACAGCTACACTCCCTGTAATCTACAACCAATGCATTGTAGCCTGAGTGCATTCCTCAGCACCCCTCCACACCTCCTCCCCCTTTTTAATGGCCACATAAAAACCCAGCCCAACCAACACAGGAGGCTCTCAACTCAAGCCCTCTGTGTGTCAGCTTGAGAGCCCGAATTAAAACGACCCTTGTGTGTTTGCATCGGAATCGGCTCCTTGGTGGTCTTTTGGGAACTTCACGACCAGAGCGCAACAATATATGTAAATACATGTATATATACTAGAGAGTGAAAGTGAGCAAGTGGGCAGGATGAGGGGGAAAAGAGAAGGAGAGACAGAGAGAAGTGTTTCTGTCACTCTTGCCACACTGTGAGTCTCTCACCCCAGCTTCTGGTTAGCAAGACCACAGGCATACTCTCCACGCCCAGCCTGCTGAGGTCAGGCCTGAGGCTGGAAAGCAAACCTGGACCTCCGTAAGGCCTCGGCCATTGTGCTGTGGTACTTCCTGCTGTGTCACTGTAGCTGGGTCAATATTCACAAATTTTGAAGAGTTATTTCAGATTTGTGTATTATTTTAAAATCCATCTAACTTCCTACCATAGTGCACAATGTACAAAATAACTTGGAAACTCAGAGGAGGGAATGGGAAAAAATATATATTAGAATCAGGATTTAAACTTGCAAGTTTTGGTGCTGGACAGTTTCCTGCAGGAGGTAGCCAGCGATGAATCTCCTCAAGATGCACTTTACATCCGTGGTTCATTTGGCACACCACACTGCTCCTGCAGGGGAGTCACTGGCAGGAAGGATCATGCTGGTGCATTCATTTTACTGAGCTCTCAGGACAGGACTGTGATGCAGTATCTTCATAGCTGGTATCCATAGTCTTCGTGTCATTTCTCTGAGTCTCTGGTCCCCCTGGAACTGTAGCCCCTTGACTCTTGGTTGCTTTGGCATTTCTGAACTTTGGTCTTTGCTCCATGCCTTATGATTGTGTCTTAGCAACTGTCCTTAGCCTCTCTCCCTGTTCTGAGGATTGGCCAATACACACAATCAGAGTTTAGCCTTATAAGTCTTCAATGTCTTAGTAGCTCTCTGCTGCCTCCAAGAAGAGTCTTAAATTTTATTGTATTTTTTAAAGAATCATTTATTTAATTTTATTAATTATTATTATTATTTTTAGATAGATTTTTGCTATAGGGCACATGTGCTCCCCAGAAAGACAGAGACAGAGAGACAAAAAGCAAGAAATCACCCTTCGAGAAGATGGCCACATTA
>NW_006159501.1:399064-437530 GCF_000334495.1 Tupaia belangeri chinensis | reverse complement strand
GTGAGTTCTAAGCCACCGGGTCCAGGACGCAAACCGCGGTCGACTACGTGGGAGTCCAGCGACATAGCCATTACGCTAACTGCTGGTTCCCGCTGGTGTGAGTTTTAAGCCTCCCAGTTCAGGACACGTTGGAGTACAGTGACATAACCATTATACCGGCTGCTGGTCCCTATGAATTATTTTGTAACTTGACCAGAGACAGACAGAGAGAGAGAGAGAAAGGGGGCCACTCAGTCCAGGACTTGAACCACAGTTAACCATGTAAGAGTACAATACCTTAACCACCACACCACCTGCTAGTACACCTACCTTTTTTCCTTCATTGTTGTCAGCTAGAATAGTGATTTGCTAGAGCTACAGCAGCATACCCAGAAGTATCAGTCAACATATATTTTTGTGACTGTTATAAATAAATCTGGTCATTCTACTTGACAGCGGAATAGAATTTGTGTATTTATAGTATATTGTGTTTATTTATGGATGGACATTTGAGTGTTTTCCAACTTTTCACTGTTAAAAACAATGTTGCAGTAAGTATTCTTACACATGTTTTCTTGTGCACATTTTTTGAGAATTCCTCTGCAATATACAGCTGGAAGCAGAATTGTGGAGCTATAGAGGTTATTCATTTTTAATTTCATTACATATTGCCAAATTGCTTTTTGAAGTACACGAACCACTACATTTTCTCTGGCAGTATGAATGTTTATGCCTCTAGTTCTGATAATGCTTGATTGTGAGAATATTTAACTTGCTCATTAAATGGAAATAAATTTGTATCTCTTATGTTGATTATTATTGGGACTCTCCTCACTGCATTTCAGGATTCTTGTTCTGGAAATAACTGTTCACATCTCTGGTCCACTTTTCTATCAGATTCTGTTTCTTATGAGTTTATACTTTATATAATCCAAATACCAATTAATCATTTATCTGCCATCTATGAGGCTAATCAATCTACAGGTATCCATTGAGTGCCTTCTTACTACAGGCTAGAACCATGAGGGTACATAAGACAGACTGTCTCCCCACTTCCACATAGTACATGTTTTAGTGCAGGAAGGCAGATCATCAAAAAATATATGCAAAATTAGTAAAATAGGCCCAGACAGTAGTGCAATGGTAACACACCTGGACCCACATGAGAAGGTCCTGGCTTTGCATCCTGGGACCTCCCTGTGCACACTAGGCACACACATGTGTACCCATGTTCTGAACTGGCTAAGATTGGGGTTGATAGTGGTATAGACACTCTGTTGGATAGTCTTGTCTTTCTCGCATGGAATAAATAAATATATAGTTTTATTTAGTAAAGTAATATCAGAGCAGAAGAAATGTCATAAAAATAAAACAGGAAAATGGGACAGAGAGTGATGGGTGTGGGAGATGTTCTTTTGGATTGGACAGGCCATAGAAAGACCCAAGTGGAAGCTTTAATGAGAAGGATTGAGCGCTGTGAAGAGGAGGGAGTACCTCCTCTACACAGGAATTATTTTGTAACTTGACCAGAGACAGACAGAGAGAGAGAGAGAAAGGGGGCCACTCAGTCCAGGACTTGAACCACAGTTAACCATGTAAGAGTACAATACCTTAACCACCACACCACCTGCTAGTACACCTACCTTTTTTCCTTCATTGTTGTCAGCTAGAATAGTGATTTGCTAGAGCTACAGCAGCATACCCAGAAGTATCAGTCAACATATATTTTTGTGACTGTTATAAATAAATCTGGTCATTCTACTTGACAGCGGAATAGAATTTGTGTATTTATAGTATATTGTGTTTATTTATGGATGGACATTTGAGTGTTTTCCAACTTTTCACTGTTAAAAACAATGTTGCAGTAAGTATTCTTACACATGTTTTCTTGTGCACATTTTTTGAGAATTCCTCTGCAATATACAGCTGGAAGCAGAATTGTGGAGCTATAGAGGTTATTCATTTTTAATTTCATTACATATTGCCAAATTGCTTTTTGAAGTACACGAACCACTACATTTTCTCTGGCAGTATGAATGTTTATGCCTCTAGTTCTGATAATGCTTGATTGTGAGAATATTTAACTTGCTCATTAAATGGAAATAAATTTGTATCTCTTATGTTGATTATTATTGGGACTCTCCTCACTGCATTTCAGGATTCTTGCTCTGGAAATAACTGTTCACATCTCTGGTCCACTTTTCTATCAGATTCTGTTTCTTATGAGTTTATACTTTATATAATCCAAATACCAATTAATCATTTATCTGCCATCTATGAGGCTAATCAATCTACAGGTATCCATTGAGTGCCTTCTTACTACAGGCTAGAACCATGAGGGTACATAAGACAGACTGTCTCCCCACTTCCACATAGTACATGTTTTAGTGCAGGAAGGCAGATCATCAAAAAATATATGCAAAATTAGTAAAATAGGCCCAGACAGTAGTGCAATGGTAACACACCTGGACCCACATGAGAAGGTCCTGGCTTTGCATCCTGGGACCTCCCTGTGCACACTAGGCACACACATGTGTACCCATGTTCTGAACTGGCTAAGATTGGGGTTGATAGTGGTATAGACACTCTGTTGGATATTCTTGTCTTTCTCACATGGAATAAATAAATATATAGTTTTATTTAGTAAAGTAATATCAGAGCAGAAGAAATGTCATAAAAATAAAACAGGAAAATGGGACAGAGAGTGATGGGTGTGGGAGATGTTCTTTTGGATTGGACAGGCCATAGAAAGACCCAAGTGGAAGCTTTAATGAGAAGGATTGAGCGCTGTGAAGAGGAGGGAGTACCTCCTCTACACAGGGATGAGCATTACCCTAAGGCCCTAGGGCAGCATCAGCTAGGTATTTAGTGTTTTGTTTCCTATTTGCTCACCTCGAAAGGCCTAGAACTTCACCCTGTGCTCCAACAGGGCCACAGTTACTGCTGGCACAAGTCTGGGTTGTGGCAGGCGTAATGCACAGATGAGTCTCTGGCACGATATACTAGGTTCATCTGGAGCCAAAGAAGCAGGAAGCCTGTCTTTCATAGAGCACAGCTCAGGCCATGTGGAAAGCATCCTGGTTAAAGGAGTGAGCACTCTGGATCCAGATTGTCCACATTTATATCCTCCTTCCAGGGTATTTGCTGCAAAGCCCAGAGCAAGTTATTTAACTCTCAGGGTTTCACTTTCTTCTTGTGTGAAATGGGGATCACCCTAGGGTGTGTGCGCTTGAACAAACTGCAAAACCTCTCTAATCCTACTTCCTTATCTGCAAAGTGAAAATACCAATACCAACCTCACAGAACTACTGTGAAGATTAAATGAAATAATATCATTGCACCTTTATTGCAATGTCTGATTTAAAAATATTCACTCACAAAAACTGGCTATTTTTATTATGGTTATGACTTAGTATTTCTTTCCACCCTGTGCAACACCAGGTGACTCCAGAGGTCTCTTCACATCTTCCCCTGGTCTCGGCTCCATGGAGGCCTCCTTGGTACTGATGTCCTCTTCTTCACGTTACCTCCTGCCCATTTGCTATTTGGGTCTTCCGACCTCCCCCTTGGATGGTGTGACAAGAACTATGTTGAAAAATGTTGGCACCATGATGAAGTGGTTGGGGATGTGTTAGGTGGTGATTACAGGTCTCAGGTAACACATGGAACCCATTTCATTAGTAAAACTGAGACTAGGGATCCTGCTGCAGTTTTCCTCACATGGAATTCTTTCTGTCTTGTGAGCCTCAGGCTCTGAATAGCCCAGTTCTATGCTGTTGCTCCAATTGGGCCAATTCTATTAAGCATCTTTTTTCCTCATCGGTTTATCTAGATTAGAAGCTTCTGAAAGTCCCAAGCCTCCCTGAAGTTATGTGCTTCGTAACGATAAGAATCCCATGGTTTTGGCCAGCACTTTACAATGTGCAAGGGGTTTGCACATCTATGATGTCATGCAGTTTCAAAAATAATGCTGGAAGATAGTCAGGGACCGTTAACCCCATTTCAGAGATGACTCAGACAAGGGGAGTAACTTGTCTGTGTTCGTAAAGCTGAGAAAGAACAGGGGTGTCTTGAATACAGGTCTTTTGCATGTAAATTAACATTGCTGCGGCTAATATTCAGAGTTTCTACTCTGTGCCTGGCCCTACTTTGAGTTATCCATGTATACAATAATATTGCACAGGCTGACAAGATTAGGTACTTGGTCCAGGGCCCATGGCTAGAGAAACAGAGGTAAGAGTAGAACCTGAGTGGTTCTAGAGCCTTTGCTTTTACCCACACACCATGTGGTTACAAAATCCACAGCCGCTGAGCTTCCATTACACAGTTTTGGTGGAGGTGTCAGAAGAAGGAAAGCCTCTCTTCTCATCCACCCTGAGTTGAGGCAACCCCCAGGGCTATTCAGAGAGTATGATTCCCTCCTCCTCCCCTCAGCCACCACCCGTCCCCTCAGGTCCAGCCTCTGCAAAGGGCCTGCTCTGCTCTCAGCAAGCATGAAGGCTGTTGAGGATAGAGCATAGGGTCTGAGGAAAAGGAGCTATGTTTTTGACAATAATAATTATTTTGACATGGGCATAGAAATGTGATGCAAAAGGGGTCTTCATTTTCCTCCCAGAGAATTCAGTCTTAAAGAAGGGTTGAAGAATCTTTGGATGTGATTTGTCTAAGTGATCTTCATAACAATATCCTTTTCAATTATATAAACTTTAAAATTTTGGTATAAAAGAAACTAGGATGAAAACATCTGTATAAAAAGCAAGTGGGATCCCTAGATGGACACATAAAATCCATTCGTTATCACTGGGCTGTATGGGGTAGGGCTGGGCAAAGAGATCTTTCCAAATAATCTTCAGGCCTTAAATAATGGCTGTGAAATAGCCTCTCCCTGGTTAGGAGGTAGGGAGGTGGGGGTTCTGGGTGCTCCTGGGTTCCAAGCCCTTGATGCACAGCAGATATATTGGGCATACGTCCCAAGCAGAGCCAATCTATGGGATTAAATCTGTGTGCTCTGAGTGGGGGCCACTCCGAGGATCCAACACTGACACAGCCATGCAGGAGGTGGTTGTTAGCAACCCTCTCACAAACATAGGAAGGCAGCTTGCTTGAGGATGAAGCCAAGCAGAGGAAGGCAGAGCAGAAGCATTATTCAAGCAAGAGCAGACCTTGTGCTCTTTCCATTAATAAGGACAAGCTCTAAGAGAGCTGAGGCGAACACACTCCTGGGAATGGGCCAGAAGAATTGAGGAACTATAGAAAGCAAATCCTGCATCCAGAAGGACCTTCTTCGACTTTTGGTTTGGCAAAGTTCTGCTCATCCTGCAAAGCCTCACTAGAGGATTTCTTTCTCCTGTGGATCTCATAGGCTGAATTCATCATGATTCCTTTATGGTCCCAGGTTTAGACTCTATCAAGTCCATCACTATAAATTACAGTTATTCATGGCATTCATTCACTAGGGGTGCCACGAAATACATTTATCTTACAGTTTTGCAAGCTGGAAGTCCAACATCCACATGTGGGCAGGTCTGGTGCCTACCAAGGCTATTCTCACTTGCAGAGGGCCACTCTCACCATGTGCTCACTTGGTCTTTTCCTCTGTCTCTACAGCGTGGATTCCTGGTATCTGTTCACATGTCTAAATATCTTCTACTTAGAAGGGCACCATCCTAATGGCCTCATTTTAATTTATTTATCTCTTTAAAAGTTCTGTTTCCAAATACAGTCACATTTCAAGGTACAAGGGGTTAGAAATGAAGCACATGAATTTTGGGGTCACACACTTTATTCCATAATATCCTTTTACCAGTTATTTCTTCTACCGCGTTGCTTGTGATCACTTAGAAGTTGTTTAATAAACATTTTGGGGCCAGCAGATGGTATATATTGCTGGACTCCCACATGACTGACTGTGGTTCAAATTCCAGAAATGGTAGCTTGAAAATCACGATGGGCATGTGTGTATGCATGCCCAAGATTCCAGAAAGAGAATGGAGTAGAAGGGACTGTGTGTGGCATGGTCATCCCCATATAGGGAGATTTCTCAGTTTTTCGCTCACTGTCTCTGTCTCTCTCTTTGGCAGGCGCACTTTCCTGAAGGCAAAAACCTCTAAAAAAGCAAAACCAAAACCAAAACAAAACAAAAACATTTGATGAACAAAGAAATAAAAGAATGACCGAATGGAAGACTGTACTAGATCAAGGCAAGACAGCCTCTTCCTTTCTCCCCAACTGTCACTTTCTAGTCCTTCTTTGAGTAGGTCTTGAGAAGATTCTTGAGAGCTGGTTTAAGTCTTGCAGGAATAATTCTACCTGAGGTTACTGGAACTCCTGGAGCCCTGTTTCAGGGAGAGAAAGATATGGAGGGGAAGCCTATTTGGCAATGGCCAAGAATCAGATTCAGTATTTCAATCCCACCTGAAGTCTTTTTAGCCTCCACTCTCACTCTTGCATCCATTCTCCTTTTAAACCTACCAGCCCTCCTTTTAATTCCTGTGAGACTAGTATAAATTCTGACTAGCTTTTGCTTATACTGGATATACCAACCTCTCAACTAGCTTGCCTGTTTCCTCCACCTCCACTTCAATGTATCCCATCCTTGTGACTGCGATCTGCATAACATACCTTGCCCACCTCACCAGGGTCGTCTTTGGCCTCCACTCTCCTGCTACAACAAGGCCAACTCTCTGCGGCTTGGCATGGCTTTTCCCACAGTCTGCAATGCTTTCTCCCTTTCCCCTTAAGGAATTCTAGCTTTACAACCAACTCAAAATCACAGGCCTAGCCAAAGTGTCTCCAGCTATCAAGTTTAGTTGTCCTTTGAGCTATTCATCATAGACTCCTACATTTTACATTTTAATTACCTTTGTTATATACATATATTTATCTATATCTGTTAGTTTGTAAATACTTTGATGGGAAAAGAATCGAACTTATTAAGCAACATATTACCAGTATGGTACCAAGAATATACTAGATACTAATAGATACTTTAAAATAATTGCCTTTTTCTGGTTGCCTAACAGAGAAATGGATCTGACTGAGAGACAGGTGTAACCTAGTCACAGCATCTTAAGGGCTCCAGTAGAGGTTAGGGTGGGTCACCTGGGTAGCAATTTTGTAAAGGAAGTGAAAAACAATTACTTGTTCATGCAGGCTAAAGAGAAGAGAAAGCATTCATAGTGGGAGTAAATGGTTCAGTTGGAGGAAAATAAGAAGAAAAGAAAAAAAAAAAGCTTCAAGAATACTGAGTGGTTTAAGTTAGCAGAGAAACTAGAAATGTTTGCTGAAAGTCTAGATGTGGAAGTCAAGACCCTTGGCTTGCAAAGCAGGTCACCTGTTTTCATGAACTTCCAGATAGCAGAACACAAGGCAAGAGCCCACATATGGGATGACTTACGTTGGTGCGAGGGAATGTGTGTGTCACTCCGATCAGGGGTGGTACGTGCTGCATTATTAGACCCAGCCTGAGGCCACAGAACAGTCATAAATCAAGAAGCGGGTGTTTAAAAACAGTGGAAGTGTTAAGGAAACATGAAGTGGCTGACCTGTGGGGCTGTGCCGTTACTCCCTGCAAGAATTTCGATGACTAATGATGTGGATAAATAAGTGCTTAACGTTCTCATAACCACACGTGTAATTTATTTAATTCTGGAGGTATTAGGCAGTTCTGAAAGCCCCTTAAGACGATGGTGATCAGTTGAAAAAGTTTTCCCACTACTCAGAAGAGGCTAGAGCCTTGTTCTCCCAAACGAGATTCTTTTTGTCTGATTCCAGGGATTAATGTACAGAAAGGTGGGATTTAGAAGTAGTCACCTGCCTTTCTAATTTAATTTATAGTTTTTAAAAGTCTACCAGTAGATAATCATTCCATTGGGTCATTAAAATCATTTAAAACGAGAATAATAATAACTGGAAAAGAGGTGGGACTCATCTTAGGATTTATTGGATTGCACCCACAGAGCCATGACATTTGGGTCAGAGAAAGACCTAAAAGCTTTTGGGGTTGAAAGATGACAAGTAATTGACTAGAGGCCACTTGCCCTATCATTAATTAGTAGCTGCCTCACTGATGAAGTCTCAGTTTCTTCATCTCTAGAAATGGGTTAAGCGTGCCTTTATCAAGAAGGACTCTACGATCAAAGGACAAAGTCAGAGGTCTATTTCACATATGCTGTGCCTCTGATGTGTGTGAAAGTCACATATATTTAAGCTGAAAGAACAATATACACACACTATAAGGAAAAGCTGGTCCTAGACAATTATAAATTACAATATCCCTAATTATATTTTACTATTTACTTCATTCATCTTTCATCTTAGAAAAATACTTTTAGTATTTATTATGGTCTATTTTGTGGCTAATAACAGAAAATACTTGAAACTGAGTGATTTATAAAAATAGAGATTTATTCAGCTAATAGTTTGTAGGTCTAAAGGTCCAGGGTAGATTTTTAGTGAGGGTCTTGCAGAGTTCCAGGGTATCACTCACAAGGATGAGAGAACAGGGTGGCCATCCATAACTCTCTTCTGACTTTATTCTCTCTCCATATAAACTCACCAGGAATCATAGGACCCCCTGTTCTGATGACCTTAATCCTAATCTCCTCCCCAAAGATGCCTCCTTTCTACATCATATTTGTATTAGGTTTTTACCCTCTCAGTCCCATTATAATGGCTCATGAATGGGAGAAGGGACATAGTTAAGCTATAGCATGTTTTATGTCTGTTTTTAAAATTATTTTTATTTTATAATTGATTTCTGTGATCATAAACTTAGGACCAACGAACATTGATGTTCATTAACATTATAGATTATTTGCTTTCAATCCACTTATTTCATTCATTCATTTAATCATTTAATCAAAGAAAAAGAAATAAAAGAAGTTGTGCCAGTAGGTGGCATGGTGCTTAAGGCACTGCATTCCCACATGGCTGACCATGGTTTGAGTCCCGGACCTGGTGGCTTAAAAATCACCCCGAGGGTTTGTGCATGCATGACCAAAATCCCAGGAGGAACCTAGAGGAGAGGGGATTGTGGCATGGTCATCTTCCCAGGGGGGTGATTTCTCACTTTCCCTCTCTTTCTCTCTCTTTCCTCAGTGAGTATACAAGCCCTATTGCAAAAACCTTAAAAAAAGAGAAATCTGAACTCATTACTCAGCTATTTAGTTTCAAATATATTAGGACTATGAAGCTGTTATTGATTTATCAGTTTATCTTTTTAAAAATTTTTACCTGTTTCAAGGTTAATTGGTAAAATGCAGTCAAAATTCAAAAAAATCACCAACACTAAGATGATACCACTGCTAAACAGAGCTATCACCTAGCCACAGTGAAAATTTGTTTTTGTTACTGAGGGTGAAAGTCCGAATTCAGCATAAATGTGTGTTTAAAGGGTGTCAGTGTAATATATGGATAGCAGAAAAGTTGAAAACCATCAGTATTATATTTAAAATGTTTTGGTTAAGGCATTGTCCAAATCTAAAGAAATCTAAAATATCATCAGAGGGCGATGCCAGGATGAGGCAAGAAGTCAAGAAAGAAATTGCGCCAGTAGGTGGCATGAGGAAGTGGGAGTCCCGTTCAAAGACATGGCACCTTTCCTGAGAGATAGCTTAGATCCAGGATAGAGCTGGCCTGCTTTCTTCATAACTTGGTTTTGTATTATGTTTGATTTGCTTTTTTGTCCAGGGTAGCTTTTCTGACACAATAGTTTTCAATCCTGGCTGCATATTCAAATACTTATGATTCTTTTTAAAAAATGCCATTTCCAGGCCCTACCGTGATGAAGTAAATCAGAACTTCTGGGGAGTCATACAGGCATGGATTTCCACCTAGCCTTCTCTAGTCACTAGTGGTGTGGCTGTGGGTGAGCAAATGGCTTTGCCTCTGGTAACAATTCACTCATAAAAATGGTTACTGATTGCAGTAATCACAAAGGTGTCTAGGTTTATATCTGAGATGAGGAAACTGCTTAAGATGCACTGTTTTCTTTGTTAATAGACAATGCTAAAATAGGCAGGCAGGAAGAGTATTTCTGAGAGATCTTACAACATTATCAGATAAGCCAGCTTGAGAGGATGAGAAGACACAGAAGCCAGAAGGAGTCAGAGAAAATACACTCCTCCAGCAAGTCACATCTGAGCTGTCTGACACATTCCTCAGTCATAGGCAGAGTGACAGCCACAAGCCTGTAGTCCCTGACCTCTGATTGCCTCTCTGACCTGATCAATGGATGCTGAACAAGAGAACTTGCTGGTAGGATACACTAGAAGAAATTTAGCACCTCAGAGCACTCCCAAGGAGCAGGGTTACTTAAAGGACCTATTTGAGCAACTTTTCTCAGGTCTCTGAATGTGTGATTGGATTAGCTTGTTATGAAGAAAGCTTGTACAACTTTGAAATGGAAATAGCATTTCCCTCTGCTTTTTAAAAATTAACTTTTTATTTTGACATAGTTGCGTATTAACATGCACTTTTAATAAATAATAGAGATCTCCTATGTACCTTATACCAGTTTTTCCCAATGCTAATATTTTACAAAACTAAAGAACAATGATATAACCAGAATATTAACATAGACATAATTAAAGTGTAGAACATTTCTGTCTCTATGAGAATCCCTCATGTTGCCTTTTCATAGCCACACCCATCTACTAGGCTCTCTCAGCTGTCTTGAAAATAAATATTAAATGATAATGCCAATATTCACCAACTTTCATAGATACAATTTTTGTAAGGCAATTACTGAAGAGCAAAGCTTGTCTGCCCCATGACCCACTTCTTCGAATCAGCTTAGGTATTATCATTAGAAGCTCACTACCTGAAAATGATAGATACATTGTAGTAGACAATGTGGTGTGCTTCCTGACCTCCCTCCTTGTCGACTGAGGCATCCAACCTCCCGCCCTCATTCTCTGTTAATAATGCTGCTGGCTGACATTCACAGCTAGTTCCTCCTCAGGAGTTTTCCTAGATTAGAGAGAGTTGCTCACACCGAAATCATGCTCCCTTCCAGGAGAAATACCATGTCCAGAGACTGATGACATGAGGCACAAAGGCTTGGCCCATTCACCTCAACCAAGGATATATCTAAAGGGCATTCTCAGGTTCAAAGGTTTCCATGGATTGGCTGAGGGCTCTGCTATTTTATATCACCTTTGTTCATCCAGTTCTGCTCTTCCATTCCCTTACAGGTGTTGTCCTAAAATCAACTAATCCACTTGTTTGTAATTCTTTGTCTTATTCTGTTTTTCAGGCATCTCTTCTTAAGAGAGTTATTGCCAGGAATAGTTCAAAGATACAGACTGTAAAGTGAGATTTGGGATATGGAGCACTCAACAGCTGTCTGCCAAAGAGCACCCTAATATTGGGAGTAGCTGTCATAGAGCTAGCTTCTGTATGCTGCAGCAGTGCATTTGTCAACGTTTCTATTGGGAGTTGTTAGGGATGATAAGCTTAGCTAGGCAGATACAGATCAGGAAACTAGCCTTGAGCACAAAATAAACTTTAAGGAAGAACTATATGACCATTCGTATTGTGACCTCCATCTAACTCAAAGTTATCTCCCTTCAACATCAGGCATCAGATCTGCAAGAAATGAGAACGAAGAACAAGCTAAGAAAAAAAAAATTAACAGGCCAAAGAAGGTCTAAGGGTACATATTTTAGATGAACAAAGGGTCTAAAACAGGATGAATGAGGATCCCAGGAAGAAGGTGGTGCCTGCTTGCCTCCCTTGGCATTGGCCCGTTCTGTCTCTGGAATGAATCTCTATTTCCCAATAAACCTTTGTGCCTGGAGCTTGTTTTCTTGTCCTTCAATTCTCTGCTGCGAAGGAGAAACATGGACCACGTATTTCTCAACCAAACATTTTTATCAGCAGTGTACTGAAGTGGGGTACTAGTAAAAGTGAATGCACTGAGTGAATGCATTATTAAGATATTTGAGAAGTTGGGGCAATGTTATAAGAACTCTGGAACCAGAGGGCTTTTGCTGAGTGCCATGGATGAACTTAAAAAAAGAATGAAAAGCTAGGATTTATTTTTCTTTTTCCACAATAATTTCATTAAATCACTTGAACACACACACACACACACATAAATACACACACACACACACATACATTATTTACATTTAATCACTATACATCTTTACAGTGTAAACCATGGCTTTTCCCAGCATGAATGCAGTGCAATCAGTTAAGACAAAGACACTACAATATTCATTATCACCAGCAAATAACTTTTAATTTTTTGTCCATTAAAGGTGTTAGTTTTTTCCCCATTACCCTATCTCCCTCTCCATATTACTCTCATTATTTCTAAGTGTATTCAAGTTCTCAACTCTATCTTCTCTTTTGACTTCATTTTCTTCTCTTTATGTGTTTTTGTGCTGACTTCTATTTTTCACTTTTCTAACTTTTCAGTAATTTCTTTTTTAATTGTTATTTGATTACTTTAGTATATAAAAGAAAAAAAAATGAGCCATGATTTTCATATCTTCTTTTAAAAAGAAAAATAAATACAAATAAACTCAAAATAGATTTTATCTCTCTACCCTTCCCCTGTAAATTTTTAGTGTAAACATGCTCAACCTTACATTAGAATTGTTTAATAAAGACTTCAAAGTCTTCTCATAGACAGGATACAGATTTTATGGGGATGATGAATTCCTAGTTCTAAAATTCACATTGTCAAAATTATTGTCGTTTAAAGTCATATCTTGAAATTTTTTAATGAAATTAATCCTATGTGACATTTAAAGCCCATGAAAAAATTCAGCGTTTCTATTTATCTAAGCTGACATATTGTCACTCTGAATGAAAATAAGAGAATATATAATGCTGTGGAATTATTTGCAATTGGAAATTATTTTTCTAGTTTGGCTTTTCTTGATCAGTTATCTATAATCCCTAAAGTTCATAGTTAGCTTCTAAGAAGAACCTGAAGAAGAGTTCTGTCATTCTTTTCTGTATTAGTCTATAAATAAGGGAAGTGACCAAACATAAATGCAATCCTGTGTCAACAGCTGTCACATTACCTAGCTATCTATGCATGACTGTGAAGATCACTCAAATCTAATAGATTCTTTATCCCACACTCCATTTTCTCAGTGCTAATGCCCAGCCACAAAGCACTACTCTAAGCTTAGATTTTATTTTCTTTCCAGATTCATTCACTCCTCTAGGTCTTTATTCCTCAAAATGTCCTTTTATTTCCCCCTAAGACACAAAGTTTAATAATTCCATACCCAAAATGAAACCACTACTACAAAATAACAAAAAATTCTTTCTTTTAACATACAAAAAGGACTTCAAAAAGTTTGTGGAAAATGAAATTAAAGTATAAGTTTATTTTGATGCTAAATTTTAGAAATCCATTTTTTAAAATTCATTTTCCATGAACATTTTGAATAGCCCCTGTATGTTATGCACTTAAATACTTAAGTTTTCTACTGTACACACAATAGCACTGAATAAACTTCAGACCTGTAACAAAGGCTATTCTTTTAGAGTCATATGAATAGGAACATTCTGGCCTAGAATCCTTCCCCTAAACCTCAAGCCAGTAGCTAGGATTTATTCATCTCTAACGTAAGAGAAAATGTGAAAGTCTGGGATTCTCTGGCAGAGTGCAAAGAAACTTGCAATCTGGTCAAGAGGTGGGATGGGGTGGGATGGGTAAGGAAATGAAACAGAAGAAGTCAGAAGAGCCCCAGGGAAGTCTGAACACACAGACTATTGGCAGGACTGTGACACCTAGGTAAGGGTTGATCAAGAGTAGTTTCTTTTTTTTTTTTTTTTTTTAGAGGTTTTCGCTATAGGGCGCATGCGCTCGCCAGACAGACAGAGACATAGAGACAGAAAGCAAGAAATCACCCCTCAGAGGGGATGGTCACGCCGCAATCCCTTCTGCTCCATTCTCCTCTCGGGATCTTGGGCATGTATGCACACGCGCCTGGCATGAGTTTCAAGCCACCGGGTCCGGGACGCGAAACCGGGGCAACTATGTGGGAGTCCAGCGACATAGCCATTACGCTAACTGCTGGTTCCCGATCAAGAGTAGTTTCTTCAGACATGATTAAATTGAATCATTGGACACTCCAGATTCCCTAGAATCTCTGGCTCTATTGCAGTGCACTTGATCCTAGCTTTGTGTGGAAGAAAAAATGCCAAGGCAAGATATATGTGGACTCATAAATTGAGACAAAAGGGTTGGTTCTTTGGTCAGGGACATGAGAAAGTTCAAAGCATTACAAGCAAGAAGATAGGAAAAAAGTATGTAGATGGACTCATGATAACAGGAACAAAGTGTAAAGATTTTTGAATATATGTTAATGTTCATCACAGAGCATCTGGCATGAGCCACCGAACAATCAAGTAGAAAGAATGGCATGGAGGGGCCAGAAGGTAGCACAGGTAACTGGACCCACATGGGAAAGCTTCTAGGCTCACATCCCAAGACCTTCCTAAGCATATCAGATAAGCATCCATGTATGCCTGATCTGTCTCATCTGAGACTGGGGGTGGATCATGGCATGAGAACCCTTTTGGGGATACCAGTTTCTCTGTCCCTCTGTTTTTCTCTTTCACATACACACAGAAAAAAATTTTTAAAACTATACTTAAATTAATACATACATGAATAAATAAACACAGAGGCCGTAGAGCATTAAAATCCAAGTGTG
Source organism: Tupaia belangeri chinensis (assembly GCF_000334495.1). Lineage (NCBI taxonomy): Eukaryota > Metazoa > Chordata > Mammalia > Scandentia > Tupaiidae > Tupaia > Tupaia belangeri. The sequence continues at coordinate 422,864 of NW_006159501.1, read as the reverse complement.
GGCCACTTATGAGAATGAGGCTCTGGGTAACTGTACTGGTTACACACCCCTAAAGACAACCTGGGTTCCAACTAATGCCATTGAGGAAAAGAGATGAGTCACCCTTGCAGAGCCCAGCCCCAAACTGCAGTCCAATGAGAAACATACATGGTCATTGTTATCTCAATCTACTAAATTCTAGAGTGTTTTTTATTTTCTTTTTTAAAGCAATAGAGAAGCAAAACCAAATGTAGTACCAAGAAGTACAATGATGTAAAAATCAAATAAAAATGTAAGACTAGATAGCAGGCAGAACCTGGAGGGCACATGAATACTAGTAGTGAATACAAGAAGATCTTAAGAAGATTGTTAATGACAGCTTGAGGGACGGTGAGTGATTTTGTTTGTATGTGCCTTCTCTAAACAAGGTAGTCCAATTTTACAAACTTTTTCAAAGGATCAACAGTGTCAATCTTCTATTGTATACTTATATTTTCTAGTTCATTAGTATCTGCTTTTTTTGTGATATTTTGATAATAAGAAATATGTATTTGGTCATCATTTCTGGTTCTGGGTGTAGAAAGCCTAAATCTTAGTAAATTCTTGAGTGACAGGGGTGAGAGGAGCAACTTTTGATAGTCATAATAATCCCCTTTCAACTAAACTTGAGTTTATGCTAATGAGGTGACTCTTAGAGGGTGGTGACTGGTCTCTAGAAGAACCACTTATGTTATTAAAGGGTTAGAACTTTCAGTATCCACCCCATCCCCCTACAACTTTTTAGGTGGGGCAAGGGCCTAGAGACTTAGTTCAGTCACCAGTGGACAATGATTTAATGAATCATGCCTAAATAGTGGAATCTTTGCCTCCTAAAAATCCCTAAAGATAGGATTAGAGAGCTGCTGGTTTGGTGAATGCACCCAGGTGCTGGAAAGTAAATGCACCCATGTTCTGGGTTGGTAAATGCATCTATGTGCTGGGAGATTGTTGTACTCTTAGCTCCATAGAGGCAGCTACTCCCACACTTGGAGGCTTTCTGACCTCACCCTTGTACCTCCTCATCTGGCTGGTTGTGGTCTTTTGTAAGATCCTTATAATAACCAGTAATAGTAAGTACTGCTTTCCCGAGTTCTGTGAACTGTTATACCAAATTATTAAACTGAAGAAGGAGTCATGGGAGCCCCCAATTTGTAACCACATCAGAGTGTGAGGAACCTAGGAACCTCTACTTGTGACTGGCATCCAAAGTTGGAGGAAGGTACTTTCTTGTGGGACTTAGCCTATATAACTTGTAGGGTATGACACTTATCTCAAGTAAACGATGTCAGAATTAAATTGAATCATTACACACTCAGTTGGTATCTGCAAAGAAGTGAGTAGAGAAAACACTTCATGTACTTTAAATGCCTTTTTTCTTTTTTAAATTAGAGTTTATTAGCTTTTCTTTTAATATAAACATATATTTTTCTTTGTTTAAACTTTCCTTGAGTTAATTCTCACTGTACTTTCTTTAACTTCTAGAGATGACTGCATAGATGCTTGATTTCCAGTCATTCTCTATTTCTTTTTTTTTTTGGAGAGGTTTTTCGCTGTAGGGCACATGCACTCGCCAGAAAGACAGAGAGACAGGGAGACAGAAAGCAAGAAATCACTCCCCAGTGGGGATGGCCATGCCGCAATCCCTTCTCCTCCATTCTGCTCTCAGGATCTTGGGCATGCACGCACATGCGCCTGGCGTGAGTTTAACCCACCGAATCCGGGACTCGAACCGCGGTCAACTACATGGGAGTCCAGTGACATAGCCATTATGCTAACTGCTGGTCCCTATTTCTAATATATTTATTTAAGGCTATGCTTTTTTCAAAATATTTTAAAACTTCTGTTTTGACTTCTTTCTTTCCCTCTCCCTTCCTCCCTCCCTCTCTCCCTTCCTTCCTTCCTTCCTTCCTTCCTTCCTTCCTTCCTTCCTTCCTTCCTCTCTCCCTCCCTCCCTCCCTTCCTTCCTTCCATCTCTTTCTTCTTTTAACACAAGAGGGTGTGTGCATACACAGGAGAGAAAGAAGCAGAGAATGAGAAAGAGAAAGAGAAGAACCCCTCAATGGGCCTTGATTATGCTACAATCCTTTTTTCTTCCAATTTTTCTACCTTTCGGGGCTCCTGGGCATGTGCATGTTTTTCAAACCTCTTAAGTCAGGACTCAAATCCTATTGAGACATGTGAGATCCAGCTTCTGTGCGATGCTTAACCACTGAACAAAATGGCTGTACAATTAAGTTCAGACAATTTTTAAAATACTTACAATTTCCTGATGAATTAAAACATATTATTATGAAGTGATCATTTCTACAATAATGCTTTTTGGCTAAAAATCTAATTTGTCTTATAGGAATACCTGTTCTCATGTGGTTACTACTTTCCTGAAGCATGTTTTTCCTTTCTTTTACTTTCACGCACCTTCATATTTACATTTAAGATGTATCATTTGAAACAGCATAAAATTGGAATTTTTTAAGAAGTCTAAAAATTTCTATTTTTAGAGGAGTACTTAATCATTTATATTTATTATAACTATATATTTTGGTTTAAGTATACCATATTATTTCATATCCCACATATTCTACCTTTTCTCTTATTTTCTTTCATAAATATTATTTTTATTACTCTGTTTTATTCTTGCTATACTCATTTGGAGATTATGGTTTCTTAATATTATTTCAGCGATTACTCTATATTATATTATACATCCTTGACTTAACAAATTTTCTTTTTTTAGAGAGGTTTTCGTTATAGGGCGCGTGCGCTTGCCAGACAGACAGAGAGAGGCATAGAGACAGAAAGCGAGAAGCCACTCCCCAGAGGTGATCGTCACGCCGCAATCCCTTCTCCTCCATTCTCCTCTCAGGATCTTGGGCACGCATGCCCACGCGCCCAGAGTGAGTTTTAAGCCACCAGGTCCGGGACGAGAACCTCGGTTGACTACGTGGGAGTCCAGCGACATAGCCATTTTGCTAACTGCTGGTTCCCTGACTTAACAAATTTTAATGCCAATCTTTACTTTTATCTTATTCTAGGGCAACAGAAAACCTTGGAACACTTTAACTCCATTTTTTTCATTCCTGATTTGTATCTAAATGTTGTCAGATATAGCAACATTATCATTTTATATTATTATTTATAAAAGGACTTCAGAAACTTCATGGAAAATGGAATTGAAGTATGAGTTTTTCTATTTGGCGCAAAATAAAATCCATGCACAATTGTCCATAAAATATATTTTCCACTTCTTGAAGATCTCTCATACATTATTACTTTATATTATTACTATCTAATACAATTATCAGTTTTATACTTAATATTTTCTTCAGTCTTGATTATTTCATGTATCTCTGAACTTCCATCTGGAATTAGTTTTCCTTAAACTTGAAGTGAATCATTTAAACGTCCTTTGATATAATTCAGCTGTGGCCAGTTCGCTCCATTTTGATATGTTTGTTAACATTTTTATTTCATATCCATTCTTGATGTATATTTTGATTGGGCGTAGACTTCTAGGTTGGCAGTTATTTTCATTCTCTGTATAACTGTCTTTTGGCTTGTACAATTACTGGTAAGAAAACAATTATTCTTCCACTGTCTCTCTTTTAAAGGTACAGTCTTTTTCTTTCTTTAACATTTTCACTTTGTCTTCTGTTGTCTGCTACATCTCTTCATTTCTCTCTTCACCCAAACTCTTTCAACAAATAATCTTTTCTGTTTTGTTTTGTTTTGTTTTGCATGGTTTTGTCATTTCCAGAATGTCATATTATTGGACTCACATAGTATGTAACTTTCAGATTTGCTTCTTTCACTTGGAAATATGCATTTAAGGTTCCTCTATATATTTTATGTGAATTGATAGCACATTTCTTTTTTTTTTTTCCCTCATTTTTGCCAGAGGGAACAAGCGTTCCTCCGAGAGACAAAGATAGAGAAAGGCAAAGTGAGAAAGCACCCATGGTCATGCTACAATACCTTTTCCTCCATTTCTTCTTCCTTTTGGGATTTTGGGCATATATAAACATGGGCAGTGTGTTTTTCAAGTTGCTGGGTCTGGGACTTAAAGAGCATCATCAGCCATGTGGGATTTAGCCACCTTAACCACCACACTATGGGCTGCCTGACAGAACATTTCTTATTAGTGTTGAGTAATATTTCATTACTTGGAATGTACCAGTTTAGTTATTACCATATTTAGTTATTGATTCACCTGCTGAGGACCTCTTGCTTCCAGGTTTTGGTAATTATAAACAAAGCTGTTATGAACATCTGTGGACCATATGCCATCCCTGTGTGGATATAAAATAGTTGTTAAAATAGACATTTTTAATATTCCTGTTTAGAATTGGCTTCTTGAAGTTGTAGACTGTTGTATTTATACAGTTTAATTTTATTCACTACATTTCTTTCAAATTTTTATTCTCTTCTTACTCTTCGTAGTGTTCTGGATTACTTCTTCTGCCCTGTCCCTTCAGTTCATTACATGTCTTCTATCGTATTCAGTCTCCAGCCAACTCTACCTCTGAGTTTTTCATTTCAGTTATAGTACTTTTCATTTCTAGAAGCCCTGTAACTTCTCTAGTACGTCAGCTTTATAGTTTGTTGCTCTCTGCTGAAATTTTCAAGTTCAGTATTTTAGTTTGTTCATTTATTTCTTACATGAGTGAGAGAAACAGAAAGAGAGACAGAGTGAGAGACAGACAGACATACAGCATCCCCAACAGGGTCCTGATGCCATGATTCATCCCCAGCTTCAGGCAGATCCAGATCATGGGCACACATGATCCCAGGTAATTAGGGAGGTGTTCAGACACAAATTTGGAACTTTCCATGTGGGTCAGCCTTGCAGAATGTCACATTTTACCACTGTGCCTCAGCCAGCTCAAGTTCATCTTTATTTCTTGAAACATAGTGAGCATAGTCGTTTTGTCACCTATCTGATAATTCCATATCTGGAATATTTAGATCAGTGCTGCTGATTCTCTCATGGTTACCTATTCCTGTAACTTTAGTGCTACTCATTGACCTTAAAAAGTATTTACAGAGATTGTCCAAGATCCTTTATGAAGCTACCTTCTTCTGAAAAGGATTTGTGTTTTTTTCTTATTGGTCATTCAGGGTATGATCAATCCCTGAAAATTTTACACCAAATTGATGGTTTGAGCATTCTTAGGTAGTGCTGGTGAAATGAATTGCAATTCAGCATGGAAGTCAGTGCTTAATTTACAGTTTTCCCAGCAAAGGTTTTCTTTATTGCTGGTATATTTTCTTCTACTTAGGGTTAAGGCAACTCCCTTGCTCAGTGAGAAAGTTGGGAGTATACTAACACTAATTCATGTACACCTGACTTAAGAGTGTATAGTCCTTCAGAATCCAGCTTAAGTGAATCTGGGTGTCTATTGAACCACAGTTTAGTGCAGACTTTCACTTCCATTGTCTATCATGTGATAGGTAGTCAAAATGTAAGTTCACTTTTCTTGTTGTTTATTTTAGGGAGACAAATGCTCTCTAGGTGAAAGCAATTTTGCTTAACTTTTAGGGTTCTCACTTCCATCTAGGTCTAATTTTTATCTAAAAAATTCTTACCAGCTTATAGCATTTTTATTTTTTAAAAATACGTGCATATTTTAAAGTTTCATTCTGAATTTTTTGTTGTATTTAAAAAAAGATTGGTCCAAGTACCTAAGCCTGTCCTGTCCAGAAGCTGACACTGCTTAAAATGTCCTTTTTAAAACATAATACATAAAAACTCTTTCCTTTTTTACCTTTTACTTTATTCAGATAATTTTACATGAAAATAATATTGATGTGTCAGGAATGTTATCAGTTGCATAGTGAGGAAACTATTCTAAATATTTGGAGTCTTTAATTAGGGCTTTCACTAATAAAATATGTCTAATCTCTGAATTCTCAGCAGATGCTGGAGAGTTAAAACTGTTGCATTTCAAAAGAAATTGATGTATTTACTATAGAGTACTTTAATATGGTTCTTTTGATCATCATATTGATTTAACTCAGACATCTTCATTGTTTGTGCAATTTCTCCAAGCCCCTGAAAGATGATATATTTCCCTTTGACAAGAAACCAACACTCTAGATTGGGCACTGGGTTATTTAACCACCCTGATAAATAATTTACACTTGGGGGTATTATGCAGAACCTTTTCAATTAACTTGTGTTGACAGAGAAACTAAACGAATGTTTAGTTAAGTGACAGTGAAAAAAAAAATTAACACATTCTTTACCTAGCAGACAGAAATAATCTTATTTAAAACAATATCTACCCTAGAAAATGATATATTAAAGGGAAAAATTGTGAATAATTATTATTGACATAAATATGAGAATTAAAGATCTATTGTTTTAATTTTAGAGGAAATTTTAACTGTTACTACGTGTGCTATTTTACTCACTAAAAGCAATGTCTGTTACTATGTAAAGAGCTAAACACTCTCAGCACTATAAGATTTCGGTTCCAGTCCTGGCCTCATTAGGCTTTAGGCAAGTCACCTAAATGTTCTGAAGCCCAGTTCCCTCATCTAAAAATTACTAATAAGAGTACCTTGTAATATTGTTACAAGCATTAGATATAATATATGCAAAAATCTCACGTAAGTGGAAGTTTTTATTCTGGAAAGAACTTTCTCCAGTGAATTTAATCAGTTTTCTTTTGTCCTATCACAGGGTTTTTCTGTCCAATGATGGTCTTAGAGGTTTGAAAAACAACTTTTTTTAAAGTCTCCATTAATTTTTTGAACCTATATACTTATTTGAAAATCAATGAAAGGACAGAATGAATACTGATTTTAACAAAATTAATTTTGTTGGTATTAGCAAATCATGTCTGATCAACTGCAGTCTGGCTGCTTATTATAATACACAGGTATCTGCCTAAAGAATTGGAATGCAGAAGTCAACAATTTCATTGAATTATATGGAAACTTCCAGAGGAATTTGTATTGTGGAATACAATTTTTTTTAAAACCTGTGTACCCTATTTGTTAACATTCTGGCTTCTCTCATATTAATTTTTCTTTTTGGGGGGAGGTTTTTTGCTATAGGGCATGTATGCTCCGCAGATAGACAGAAAGAAACAGAGAGACAGAAAGCAAAAAATCACCCCCAAGGGGGGATGGTCATACTGCAGTCTCTTCTCCATTTTCCTCTCAGGATCTTTTTTTTTTTTTTTTGAGAGTTTTTTTTTTTTTTTCTTTTGTTACAGGGTGTGTGCGCTCGCTAGAAAGAGACAGAGAGACAGAAAGTGAGAAATCACCCCCCAAAGGGGATGGCCATGCCGCAATCCCTTCTTCTCCATTCTCCTCTCGGGATCTTGGGCATACACGCACACGTGCCTGGCGTGAGTTTAAGCCATTAGGTCTGAGACTAGAACTGCAGTTGACTACATGGGAGTCCAGCGACATAGTCATTACACTAATTGCTGGTCCCTCCTTTCAGGATCTTGAACATGCATGCACATGTGTCTGGCGTGAGTTTAAGACACTGGGTTCCGGATTCAAACCGTGGTCGACAACATGGGAGTCCAGCAACATAGCCATTATGCTAACTGCTGGTCCCTCCTCTCGGGATCTTGAGCATGCACGCACATGTGTCCAGCGTGAGTTTAAGGCACTGGATTCGAACTGTGTTCAACTACATGGAAGTCCAGCGACATAGCCATTACACCAACTGCTGGTCCCATCTCATATTAATTTTTAACTATCATAGTTGTCAAAAATGATGACACACTTACTCATGGGCTCTTTCATTCTTTGTTTTTAACTGCTGAATATGTGTGTGTGGGAGAACCCAGCATTGCCTTACAAGCCAGGAGGACGCTCTTCTTCCTACCAAGATTGAACTCATTTCCTAAGGTGTAGGAAAAAACCTTCTACCAGGAGAGCTAACTCAGTTTTATTTACTCTGGCCATTAATAGGGTGGTCAATGTCTTAGCTTACAGATCATTAATTAACTATAAAAATATTTGTGAGTCATTGATATAGGACAGCCTTATGCCAGATGTTAGCAAATGCAGAAAATGTTCATGCACTTTGGCCTTCAGTGCACCCACAGTCTGGTACTTGACAACTCACACCTAACCTCTGAATCCCCTTACCTCTACTTCTATGATTTGATTTGCAACAGAGAAGTAAAAACAAATATTCTAGGTTATCAAGGGATTCAGTAATGAATGTCTTTCTAATCCATTCACACTTCCCGAAATATTCATATAGAATTATCCATCACAAGTCATTCTACAGTCTTAATCGTATTGCCTGCTGAAGGAAGCCCATTATTTATTACAGTTGTCCTAAATGAAAAACAGCTGTTATAAATGAATCCATTCATGAGAAATAACATATTAGGAAAAATTTCAATATAGATTTTCTAAAATTTTCATATAGATTGTCAGTTTTTCCAACTGTGAATAATAGGTTCCTTTATCCCTTACCTGTGCCTTTGAGTATGGCTAGTTAATCTGATACCTTCTGTTTTTTGTGAGGTACAGTAGAGACAAAATTTATGATTTTTGGTCTTAAAGATTTTGAAAAAATGTGGTATTATTAATTTTTTAAAAATTATACCAGTCCTGAGTCAGATGAACAATATTTAAATTATAAACACATATTTTTTAAGAAAGTCCCTCAGAAGTCATAAGGTCAATAAAACAGAACACATAATTACAAGACCTACTTCAAGAGCCATGTCTGACATAAATCTGTTCAAGGATTCACTTAATGCAAATATTATTGCTAATATCACCGAAAATTCTATCTCTGAACTAACTTCCTCTGCTCTAATACTATAATAACTAATCAAGATCCTGATTATACTCTGGGTACTCAAATAGGTTTCCTTATTGGGATACAAGTTACTAGTAAGCAAAAGGAAAGACTCCTGTTTCTTTGTTTCTCATTATCAGCAGATACACTGCCAAATTCTAATATCTGAGGCTTAAACATTGTATAACTGGGATTTCACCAAAGAATCATCATGTTGTCTGTTTCTCTTTCATCATTCTCCACCTCCCAATGCCCCCCCACACTTCAAATTACAATCGTCTTTCTTTGTGCTTTCTATATATGTCATAGCTCAGTCATTTGCAGAGTGATTTTCACTTATATGTTTTTCCTTTCTGGTCAGTAATTCGGGTAGACTACTCTTTTTTAATCAGAAACAGAATACATACCAGATATTTTAAAGAGAGAGAGAGACAGAATACAGTAAAGTAGGTGCCTAGAAAATAATGGGAAGGTCTGGAAGAATGAGATAGGCTATAGAAAGAAATAGGAATGACTCCAAAAATACTAATGAACTGACCTGCTAAGGGAAAGCAACCATTGATACTTCAGGAAGGGAGGAAATCTAAAGGTTGCTTAGGGAAGAGCAAGTTGTAACACAGGGAACCACAGCTCTGACCAAGGACCAGGAAACTCGGATCAGAAAGTCACAGCTGCCGTGCCCTCCTCTCAACACTTAGCAAGAGACGAGTGGACATAGACCATCATGGATCTGCCCCAATTGCCCCTTGTTATTAAAACTAAACTATAAACTAAAACTAAGAAAGAATTTTATATGACCTTTCATGCTATGAGAATACAGCCAAAAACAATAGGAATAAGGTTTTCTTCTCATTTCTCCCCTCAAACAAACAAAAAAATGTTCTCTTTAGGGACATCTGTTCCATGGAAATTGGCTTTCCTCCACAATATAGGCAATGCACGTTTTTTGTTTTTGTTTTTAAGCTATCCAGCCTATGCAAGATAAAAAAGGGCACTCTAAATGAAAATAGGAAAGTATATACCAATCAACTGCATCCAAGATACTTCGCACTCTGTTTTCCTATGTTCCTAAAATTTTAATGTAAGTTTATGAAAGCAGGGAACCCTATCTTGCACATAGCCTATGATTTGCATGTAATTTCTTAATTCATGTCTATGTATGCATTTGTGTATATGAGCAAAGTTGTGTCCTGGGGTCATCTGTAAGTTATTGGACTTAGAGTAACATACTGCATGAGATTTCTACCCAAGAATGCTACAACTAATAATGATTAAGTAAGTAATATGGGTATGTTTTGAACATTTCATGTCATTTATAGAGGGTGAAGAGGTAGACAAATCCCCACCAAAAAGAAGAGCACATGTTTGACTTATTTTATTCCATTTACTTTACTGAGATAGTCCCCTGAATCATCTGTTCCTTTCCTTTTTACTCCACTTTTCTTATTTACAAATGGTCACTTTCGTATAGCTTCAGTTATTTCTTCTAAAATATCCAAAACACAGTTATCTTTCTCTTTTTCAGTTCACAAAGAGAACCATAGATTTAAAAATGTGCCTTTAGAGAAGAATGAAGAATGTACATCCAAGACTTCTCCAAAAAAGGGCCTCAGTGACTTTTGCAACATCCCCGACTTCATTTATCTATAGGATGGTTCTTGATAGCTTTGTGTGAGCTTTTTAAAGTTCAGCCAAGCCAGCTGCATGATCAACACAAAGACAATAGCTCCCACACACAGGGTTACATGGATTAAAGAACCCCATCCATCAGTAAATCTGCCAGATGGCAGTGGAAGAAAGCTTGTAACTCTCTCACTTTCATTTCAACAGCAGCAAACAATGTTCAATGTTTAAAATAAACTCTTCCAGATGAGCTAAAGATAAACTCTGAGGTGGGTGGACTTGAGCTTGCTAGGCTGCAGCTCTGAAGTGTTTGATTACATTAACACAAAACCCCTGGGTAGAACCTGCTTCTGTCAACAGAATGCTTAGACTCGAACACCTACTACATGAAGCCATTTCCTGTGCTTTCATGGGTTGGTGGCAGAAACTTGCTTTGCTTTTTTCACAAACTAATAATGATTATATGTATTTCTTCTGTGCTCAGCATTTCCTTAAGTAGTGTGTGTAACTTCAAGATACACCTAAAATGCTAACGTGTATATCATACATTTTATCTGCAAAGATAAAATCTTTTGAATCTTTTTACAATGTAAAATTCTTCTTATTCCCATCATAACTCTCCTAGGAGTAAAAAAGAGGCCATTAGGATTTAGAACTAATATCAGTCTGCAGACAGCTGAAGAACTAGCCAGATATGTGGTGTATACCAAAAGGGGAAAAAAAAAATCAAAGAAAACTGAAAAAATAAGATAGAAGTACCTTTCTTAAGTTTGAATTTACAAAGAAAGGTAGACACTTTTTTCTTGTGGTGGTGGTGGTTTTTAGAAAGACTCTAAAACTTACAACTTAAAACAGACCATGCTATCTCATATGTAAAATGGCAACTTCTACATATGCTGACACACTGAAAAATACCTCTATTAAATATTAAGGAACTTATTTAACACAATTAGTAGGAGCTTTTAAACTGAGGGACAGATGCAAAACTGATGGGGAAATTAAATCTAAGTGCTAGCTACAAAAACACTTCAAGACCAAATATATCAAATAATTAATTCAGCACAGTAGTACAATTAAAAAATAAAGCCATTCCCAAATTTAGAGTAGAAGTCTTTGGGAAAAAATTACTGAACACATTGAATACATTTATTGACAATCCCTCAAATGGAAATCCTTCTATGTTATGGTAGTTCTATTTCAAATAATAGAAGCCTTATTTGGAATTGGTTGTTTATGTGAGAAATTGATTAAGATGGGAAATCATAAAGATAAATGATATGTAACACAAAATTGTTGCAGGGACTTAAAACATGTGACATGTTCATTCATTCACCTATCTCAAAGGGCTTATCATTCTTATTTTGAATATGGATCCATTTGGAATGCCATCTTCATCTTCTTACATTATATAACTACTTAAAGATTAATAATATATTCGGACCAGTAGTTGGTGTAATGGCTATGTGATTGGACTCCCATGTAGTCGACCGCAGTTTGACTCCCGGACCTAGTGGCTTGAACTCACACTGGGCGTGTGTGCATGTGTGCCCAAGAGCCTGAGAGGAGAATGAAGGAGAAGGGATTGTGGTGTAGTCACCTGATTTCTCACTTTATGTCTCTCTGTCTCTCTCTGTCTTTCTGGTGAGTGGATGCGCCATATAGCAAAAACCTCTACAAAAACAAAATATTAATAGTCTAATCTGATTTTCAGTTTTTCAGATATTTAAAATGGACTGTTTAAATTCACTTGCAAAGCCCTACAGACAACTTTTATATTTTCATAATATATATTTTTAGTGTTTGACAGTTGTTTTAAAACTTTATTCAACAGTACATTTCTAATGATTTCCCTTGATTTTGTTTTTACAAAGCACTCAACTTACTTTTCAAAGAAATCTCAATTTTTTTAAGGTTTTTCCATAGGGTGCATGTGTTTGCCAAAGAGACAGAGAGATAGTGAGAGGGAAAGTGAAAAATCACCCCCCAGCAGGGATGACCATGCCATAGTCCATTCTCCTCCATTCTCCTCCTGGGATTTTTGGGCACACACGCACACACACCCAGCATGAGTTTCAAGTGATCAGGTCAGGTCTGGGACTTGAACCATGGTCCACCATGTGGGAGTCCAGTGCCTTAGCCACGATGTCACCTGCTGGTCCCCCAAAATCTCTCATTTAAAATAATCTGTTAGAGAGCACGTGTGCTTGCAAGATGCAGAGATAGAGACTAAGTGAAAGAAAGAGAGGAGGAGAAAAGACACCTCATGTGGGAACGGAGGGTGGTCATACTGCAATCCCATGTATTTCACTTCTCCCTCCTTTTGGGATTTTGGGCATGCATGAACACGTGTCCAATGTGGTTTTTGCTGCCAGGTCTAGGATTTGAACCATGCAGATGGCCACATAGGATCTGGATCCCTTAGGATCAGGCCGCCAGACTGGCCCTCTCTTTTTGTACTCATACTACATTGATTTGTATTATGTTTAATAACTTGAATTATGATTAATAGCAAACACAGCTAACACATGAACACACAGGTTTAGTTGTGTGTTGCCTCCTGCAACAGAACCTCAAATAATGACTGACTCTTAACAGACATTCAATAAATATTTGTTAAATAAATAGTACTTGAATTACTCTTTCCAAGAATATAATAGAACAGCAGGGAGCAGAAGAGTTTGGGGTGTGTTAGAGTGGACTCCATCAGCCTAGAACATTCACATGCTATGCACATCAGTCAGCATGTTTTCAAAAAGAGTGGAGAATCAGTTATTATAGCAAGTCTGTTACATGATGCTTCCTTAAGCGTACATTTAGTCTACTTTGATTAAACATCTGGCTTAGCAAAAGCTCTTCCTTACTGTCTGCATAAAACTGAGCACTCCATCTAACTTTCCTCTAGGAATAAACTCCCTTTCTCCATGTTAACCTGTAACTAATTTAACTCCCCATTGTCCAGGGAAGGTTTGTGCAACTTCTGAAGCTGTCTGTGGGGGCCAATCTCCTGAAGAGTGATTAGTAACATGTTCTCTCTCCAGTGTTCCTTAGGACATTTGGATTCAATTAAATATTCAAATATAGATTCTCTCAGAACTCTGGCCAGGCCCAGCAGGTTTGTCAGGGAAGAGAATTGAAGGCAGATAACTACTATTCCTCACACCAGAATCTATAGTTGGAGATAGATTTAAAAAAATACACTCGCTAGACTTCCTGTGTCTGCAAGCAAATAGTCATATAAGATTAGAAATGATAAGGAAAGACAACACAGCTTTATGGAATAGAAGTTCTAGTATAACCTGCAACTACTACCATACACAGTCTTAAAGACAAACAAGAAAGTGAACAAGTGAGTACACTAAGCTCAGAAGACTGTAGGGGGGGTATCTTCAACAAGTTCGTGGAAAATGCATATTATGAAAAAGATAGGTACAGATTTCTAGTCTTTTGGACCAAAATAGCCTCATATTTTTATCCCCTTGTTTCAGGAACTTTCTTGGAGTACTCTAGTACTAGTTGCATAAGTACCACAGTATTTATGTCATGCATTAGCTAAAGGGCATATAAGAATATATAGAACTACTTAAGTATTTACAATCTGGCCTTTTATAAAAAGTTTAATAACTCTTGGTTAAGTTTGGTTGTCATAATATGTACTTGTCTAACTGTTACTATTGCTAGTTACTGTTACTTTCAGTGGTAGGGTTTAGGTATATTGGTTAAGGATACATGTTTGTCGGGCTTTGCTACTTGCTTTACCACCTCTGTCACATTCATTCATTGGGTAATCCTTTAAAATATGCATATATATCTCAACTACAGAGCCAATAAAATAATAACTCAGACAGGTTAAGTAACTTGCTAAGATCAAATAGAAAGAGGTAAGTAGTAGTCTTTAATCCAACTCAGTGTGGTGATATTTGTAAACTGGGAAACCTCTCATCTAATTAAATACTACTCAATACCCTACTACAACTACAGAATAGTTACGGAGTGAAGCAGAGGTAGAAGGCCCGACAGTATCACTCCTTCTCAGAACAACCTGCTGATGTAGTAGTCAATTTTTTTCAAAAAGTGAAGCCAAGGGACCAGCAGTTAGTGTAATGGCTATGTCGCTGGACTCCCACGTAGTTAACCATGGTTTGCGTCCCGGACCCGGTGGCTTAAAACTTACGCCGGCTGCATGTGCGTACGTGCCCAAGATCCCGAGAGGAGAATGGAGGAGAAGGGATTGTGGTGTGACCATCCCCCCTGGGGGGTGATTTCTCACTTTCTGTCTCTATGTCTCTCTCTGTCTGGCGAGCACATGCGCCCTATACAAAAAACTCTCCAAAAAAAAAAATAAATAAATAAAAAAGTAAAGCCAAGAACCAGCATGGAAAATCAGTTTTTAACTCACTTATTCTATTATCTGAATAATTACAGTACGGGATTCCCTATAATAGCACTTTGCTGAGGGTGAAAGTAAATGTCAAAGTACTAGAATTGGTTTTTACACGCTTCCTTGTCAGGAAAACGGTTAGAAACAAAGAATAGAGTAGAAAAGGGCTTAAGCACTCCTCAGAAACTAACTAGGGATGCTGGAGTTCTAGTCTTACATTCCATCAAACCCAGTGGTGGGAGGGACATCTTCCAAATGGCAGATCTTTTAAAGTTCATAATGTTTCCAGATAAGTTTCTAGCTCTCCATTTTGATAAATTAATATATGCTACTTTATTACGGTGCCACAAACAAGAACTCTGAAAGGCTCAACTCTTACAAAAGGCCCAAATCCCCTGAAAAGCATCAGGTATCAAAATGCAGCCAGAAAAGATGGTATGAAATGAAAAAAAGGGGCTCCTTTTTAATGAAGTCGAGGTGTAGGACAGATTTATTAGCTTCCACTTTTCCAAGTTGCATTCTGGTGTATTTCCTGCCCATATTTCTGAGTTCAGCAGATCTCTTTGTTGGATTACTTTTTAAAAATATGTTTCAAAGAACATGAAGCTGCTATATCCACTACACCTGCAGAGACACACCTGTGATGATACAAATGCTGTGTTTCTCACATTCACAAGGCAATGCCCTAACAGAAAACAGACTTTCTGAATGATCTGCCAAGATCCTGCCATTCTAGAAAAGAACTGATACTAGTAACCAGATATTATATACAGTCTTAAAAGTAACAATCAATCAATGATTACTCCTGGCCAAAATTATCATTAAATTCAGTTTAGCTGCCTGTCCTTTAGTGTCATAATTTCTTTTTCCACTATTAGGAGGTGGCAAAACAAATAACTGAAATTATTAAGTACATCATTTTGATGCTATATCACAGATAACCACAATGGCCCTCTTTGGTTTATATATATATATATATACACACACACACACACCATTCATTACCCACTGAATGTTTACTGTGTGTCAGGTACTATACTTGATTCTCGAGGGAGGAAAATTTATAAGAGTAATTTCTTTTCCTTGGCAAATTCCAATTCTAATTCTATAACTGAGCCTCTGAACTAATAATTAGTGCACTAAACTCCTAGTAAAGCTACAAGGATAAATAGAAACAAGGTAGCAAGGAAGAATTATATCTACCTACAAGGACTGTAGAAAAAAATACACCTGAGAAGAACCTAAAGGGTAAGCAGTATTCTCAAAGTAAAAGAGAAGGGATTTCAGGCCGAAAGAACAGTAATATAAGGAAAGGCCAAGGCAAGTGAGAGATGATTCTATACGTAGGACTGAATAACTAGAGAAGTGCTGTCCAAGATACTAGTCACTAGACATATACTTATTTATATTAAGTTAGAAATTCGGTTCTCAGTCATATTTCAAGTACTCAATAATGATATGTGTCTGTAGTCTACCATATGGAACAGTGCACATAAAAATCCTTCTCATTATTGAGGAAATTCTACTGTACAGCCCTGGGTATAAGAGTTGAAGTAAGGCAGTCACTGGTTCATGGAGAGTGCTAAGTATATATTACAGAGTTTAAAAGAAGTGGTTTAGAAACTTATATTCTACAAAGTCCTTTTAGGAAATGCCTGGAGGGACTGCACGCCTACAGCATTGCTATTACCTGTTCCACCCATCCTGCTGCCTCTACTTGTAAGAATTCTTTTAAAGTAAGAAATTTACTTTAAAAATCTTTCTGAAAACCCACTGTTATGGGCAATGAAAAACCATCACAGTTCTTTTTTTTTTGAGAGGTTTTCGCTATAGGGCGCATGCGCTTGCCAGAAAGACAGAGACAGAGAGACAGAAAGCGAGAAATAACCCCCCCTAGGGGGGATGGCCACACCGCAATCTCTTCTCCTCCACTTTCCCCTCGGGATCCTGGGCACGCACGCACACGCGCCTGACGTGAGTTTAAGCCGCCGAGTCTGGGACTTGAACCGCGGTGGACTACATGGGAGTCCAACGACACAGCCATTACACCAACTGCTGGTGCCGATCATCGCTGATCTTTAAATAGCGATATGACGCTGTGACGCAGACTTGGCTTTTGGCAATTTTACCTCTTGGAGCAGCATACAAAAAAATGTGCCAAGAAGAGCCCCGTGCTACCTGGCTTAGAATAGGCTGTGATGACATGCAAAAGGACTATGTTCAGAGAAGCTTCTAAAGAAACACACAATTAAGTATTTGCACTAGTAAGTTTATTTCAAGTAAGATTTGTGTGCACACACTAGGCATATTATTTCCACACAAAACCCAGCATCATAGTAAACATTTTTAATGCTTTGGCCACAAAATGCAGATACTTAAAAAAAAACCTCTCAGGATACTTCTTTTAAGTTACGAACTCTTTAATATTTGTAATTTGTGCTTGCCAATTATAATTTTTAAAATATAATTGTATTGCCTATTATATTCATTATCCCTTATTGTATGTATTTAACACATTTTTGCTGAAATTCTGTATTCCAAAAAATGACTTTCCAGTTTCTAAAAAAAAATCCACATGCACCTCTTTGCAGTGCTATTTTAAAACCAAAATTGTTTTTTCCAGATAACAAATATTCAAGCCACACCATTCCTGATCACAAATATAACCGATATCTAGGTTCCTATAAGTAGCTGGTTTACTCCTTGGTTCTATTTTAATATGCCAACCATCACTTCACTGATATCCCAGAGTTTTCTTGCAATAGCATCATCCATAGCTTTGGGCAACAGTTCTTCCTCTTTACAATCTCCAAAGTACTTTCCTGACACGCCTTCTACCTCAGGAGAGGAAGCTAAATAAATGGTAGTCTGGGCACCTTCTATTGGACTTTTAAAAAAAGCCCATGACACCAAATTGAAAAGTGGTTTGACCAACAGTGGAATGTGAATATGCCTCCCAAGATTAGTCCGAACAATACCAGGATGTAATACGTTGACAGTAACATTTGTGCCTTCTAAGCGGCGAGCTAGTTCTCGGGTAAAAAGAATGTTAGCCAGTTTGCTCCGACTATAACAAAAGCTTTTATTATAGCTTTGTTCACAGTTCAAGTCTTCAAAGTTGATGTCTCCATATTTATAAAGTTTGGAAGAAACTACCACAATTCTGCTTGGAGCTGAACTTTTGAGGAGTCCCAGGAGAAGATTGGTGAGCAGAAAGTGTCCCAGATGGTTCACTCCAAACTGCATCTCAAATCCATCTTCAGTCTTCATATAGGGGCACTGGAAGATTCCTGCATTATTGATCAAGACGTCCAGCCTAGGCTCTTCCTTTAAATATCAAAAACAGAATGGCAGCATTATGAACACATACCTTGAGTTGCCTTTTCTGCTCATGATGTTTTCTCTTTATTTTTCCCCTAGGTTTTTGCCAGAGGACATGTACACTTGGTGGAGAGAGACACGGAGAAAGTGAGAAATTATCTCCTGGGATCACCTGTTTAGATGGCCACTCTGCAGTCTCTTTTTGTTCATTCTCCTCTTAGGATTTTGGGCACACATGCACATGCACCTGGCATGATTTTCAAGCCACCACGTCCAGGACTTGAACCACAGTCAGCCATGTGAGAATTTAGCACCTTCACCACCATGCCACCTGCTGGCTCTGATAAGTATGTTTTAATAAAAAATGAACTTGAGACTAAAAGTATTTACTTTTAGTTGTTAGTCTATGGATCAGAGAATTATTTGGAACAATGGCACTTTTGTTTTCAATCAGTGGCAAAAGGGATTCCATTGTAGAATAAGCCTCACATAAATACAAATATTCATGATTTTTCACTCACCAGTTACTTTCATTAAAATAATATGCAGAAAAATATTTAACCATGTAATAAGCCCATAGAGATGTATCAATAGTTACACTTTTATAACTTAGTAATATTTACAAATACTTATACTTTTGACCTTTCACTAGCATGTTGAGTATCTGATCACTACTATCTGATCCTTTCTTTATTCTTGAAACAGAAAGACAGTCAATTTGAGGATGAGGCACTCTTATGATTCCAGGTTTTTCCCCCATAGTTTTAGTTGAACTAGGAAATCATCAGTTTGGGAGTTACCATTTAATACTGCACATCAAAATCAGGGACCAGCAGTTAGTGTAATGGCTATGTCACTGAACTCCCATGTAGCCAACCGCAGTTCGAGTCCCAGACCCGGTGGCTTAAACTCACGCCAGGTGCGTGTGTGCATGCCCAAGATCCCGAGAGGAGAGTGGAGGAGAAGGGATTGTGGTGTGGCCATCCCCCCTGGGAGGTGATTTCTCACTTTCTATTTCTTTGTCTCTCTCTGTCTTTCTGGTGAGCGCACACACTCATCAGCAAAAAAAATACCTCTCCCACCCCCCAAAAAAATTACAATAAATGTACCTACGATGCTTTTAAAAAAGTATTGCTGGAGAGTATGCTTGCTAGAGGGACAGAGACAGAGGAAGAGAGAGAGAAAACAACCCCCCAAAATGGGTGTGGTCATGACAATCTCTTGTCTATTTCTCCATCCTGTGGGGATTTTTGGGTGTGGTCATGACAATCTCTTTCTTATTTCTCCATCCTGTGGGGATTTTGAGTACATAAGCACATATGCGTAGAGTGTTTTTCAAGCCTCTGAGATTGGGATTTGAACCATGCAGTTGGCTATTTGGGATCTGGCTCCTCTAACCACTAGACTACACTATGATAAAACAAACAAACAAAAAAACCCTCCTAAATTGAAAACTCTTAAAATTCTATAAAATGCTTCTATGAGTTAAAAAAAAAAGCAGAGAAAATGGAAAAACATTAAAGAGGATCTCATGCTATATGTGTGATTGGTTCTCTGCTTTTCACATATTACCTTGCCCACTTCTGACAACTCTATAAGCAAACTGAAGCTCAACACCAAGGTGATTGAGCAGTATCAGAGCTTTTTGGTGGAAAAAACAAAACAAAACAAAAAACAAGATCAGATCTGAAGAAGAAATTGTTTGACACCAATCACTTTCCTCTTAACTAATGAGCTGGTTTGGCTTTCTACTTGAGATTTTTTTTTTTTTTTCAGAGAGGTTTTTGCTGTAGGGCACATGTGCTTGCCAAAAAGACAGAGACAGAGAGACAGAAAGTGAGAAATCGCCCCCCGGGGGATGGCTATGCTGCAATCCCTTCTCCTCTGTTCTCCTCTCGGGATCTTGAACATGCACACGCATGCGTCGGGTGTGAGTTTAAGCCACCGGGTCCAGGACTCAAACCACGGTCGACTACATGGGAGTCCAGTGACACTGCCATTATGCTACCTGCTGGTCCCTCTACTTGAGATTTTTGAAACATAACTAGAGTGTTGATGTGACCTAGAGAAACCTGTATAGCAGAAGATGGGTCAGCACTGCTTATTCCGAGCTGCTAGTACCAGCAGCTGGGGCAAAGTTAAGATTTTGGTATTTTGTTGTTCTCTAAGGACGAATGTCACTAGGGGTGTCATTTCCTTAAAGCTGGCACAAGCAATAGGGGAGTAAATAGAACATGAATAAATCAAAGAAAGATTAAGAAAAAAATTTCTGTGAGATTTATCATGAAACAATTCAGTGACTAATATCTACTAAGTCTCACAATAACAGAAAAGAAGATAAAAGTGGTGGGGGTGGGTGGGAAGATAGAATCAAAAATCACCTTTAACTTCTAATATGACTCAAGAAGTTAGTCTTTTTATTCCTTATGTGAAAACTATGTCTTCGAAGCTTCAAGCAGTCTCAACTTAGGAGATCTGTGCAGTCAGAATTCTGTATTTGGCTACACCCCCCACATCTTTTCAATTAAACTCCTGAAACTTAAACTGTTCTCATAGGAAAGTCTTTTTATTCCTTAAGGTCTCCTCTAGCCCTTTCTTGGTTCCTCTACCTCTCTTCTGATGGAGAGGGGAAAAATACACACCATGTTCTAGGTATAGAGATATGGTGATGACCCATGATTAAATTAACTTGAGGTCAAATTTCTTATTTCACTGGCCCTTTTCCCACGTGTAAGTGAAAACGAAAATGTGTTATATTTCACAACTGTTATCAAAACCTACCTGTCAGAGCATCCACTATTTCTCATTCTGGCCTGTCTAGGCACCTTTAGGTTTTCCAATAGTCAACTTCAAAAAGAAGGCAAGAGTTCACCCACAGGGGAAAGAAAGGAGTGTTCTTTTCCACTAATCCTTTGGAAGGGTTTTACTGAATTAATCATTTCTGAGACATCATTCTTTGCTGGGCTTGTGTTATTTTAAGACTTTATCATTTACTGTTTTTTAAATTTTACGAGATAAACGACACAAATACCAAGAATACCAACCTGTGGGAAATCTACACGTCCATTTTTTTTCTTCTAATTATAGTCACTGAATTGCAGAGCCAGGCAGGAACATAAATACTTAGAAGCAAGGACAATTTAGTTTTTTCTTGTGTCCTTACCATTTAATTGGCTCTGCCTCGAGTAGCTGAAGTACCAGAGGTATCAGGAATGAGATGCAATCCATCCCATGCACATTTTAATGATGAACAGGAGGACCCACTTACAATGCTTCCAAAGTCTCTCATAGATAAGTATCAATTTTCATTTTTTAACCTATGTTACAGGATAATAAAAAAACTACCAACAAAAGAATAAAAAACAACTCTAGATGTGCAATAGCTCCCATATTGTGCACCAAGGTGCCCTAGGGCATCACAGATGACTCCCGGGGTGCTATAGAATATTTTAAATGTCTGAGAGAAACACAGTGATCTTCTGCTCAGTACCTCAAAAACTACTAACTCCAGGTGGTTTACAGTTTCAGCTTTATATTGTGCTATATACTTCTGTTATTTTTGTGTGGAGCTCAGTCTTTAGGAGTTGTATCAAAAAGCAATAATGCTCAAAATTCATATGGAACAAGAAGGAATAAAGGGTGGTGGTACCCAATTTGATTTCAAAGTTTGGAAAGTTGGTGTAGTGACCAACAGGCACACACTTTTTCCATTAGTAATTATGATTATTTAAAAATGAACTACTGGAGTGGCCATGTGGTATAGTGGTTAAGGGGGCTGGTTCCCACATGGCTGGTTCCCACTGGTTAAAATCCTTGCCCAGCAGTTTGGAAAACATGATGGATTCATGTGACCCAAATCCTGACAGGATGGAGAAGGAATTATGACATTATTAGACCCTACTGGGAGTGCTTATTCCCTTACCTTCTCTCTCTGGCTAGCATACATACCTGGGGGTGGGGGCGGGGGTGGGGAGCTGGAGAATGAAACAGCTGCTCAGGGGAAGCTGGCTCCCACCTGGGGCCAGGGTTTAGAATCCTGAATCCTGGCTCAGTTGGCCTGGAACACACAGAGCATGTGCACAAGTGCCCAAGATCCAAATGGCTAAAGGACTGAAGGAAAAGGATCATGACGAGGCCAGACCCTGTGGTGGGTGCCCCTCTCCTTCCTTCTCTCTCATAGACACACATACATTCTCATGTGTGTGTACATGCACTATTATGAATTCTAAAAAAAGAATGATTAAAATAATACTTTCTTGTTTCATTTCTGTGCATTATTTTTTCAAATAGCCACTAATTTGTTAGAGCATATATAATTGGGTTGTTTGGACATTTTTTAAAGTAAATTAACTGGTAGATATTTCTTCTAGCCCAAGAGTGTCATGAAAAAATTACTGAGAAAGTTTGGGAACTCTGCTTTAGATTTGAAAGACTCCATTTCATATAGGCACCTTTCTTGTGACAGTTATATTAAAATCTCACTTTTCTGAATGCCCTCTTGCAAATCACCTCTGCAAGATGTCCTCCTACCTCAATCTCAACAAATGGGGTCCACTTCAGAGGAATATTTACCATTTGCATCAAGAAATTCTCACACCTCATTGCCAGGTAGCAGGAATATACAATACAGTTCCTTAAAAAAAAAAAAAAAAAAAAAAAAAAAAAAGAGCTCTGGAGCCAGACTACTTAGTCTTTCTATGTTTAGGTTCCCCATGTTGTAAAACGTGGGTAATAATGTCTACTTCAGAAGGTTATTGTGAAGATTGGATGACAATACTAGTCAAGAGCGCTTTCATTTAATTTAAATACATTTTTTAAAAAAGCATTATCTGAAATGTCTGGCATAGCTCCAGGCATACAGAAACTAGCTCCAGGCCTACAGAAACTTCCAATAAATGCTAGATATTATGTTATTTTTATCCCTGTCTCCATTTGGAGCACATTCACTAAGATTCCAAGTTCCACTCTGCTAGAAAAAGCAGTCAGAAGCTACTTAAGGATGGTGCTCCTGGTGGCACAGAGCTGTACTCCCTTCTTCAGCAAAAAAGAAATAAAGAACAAGAAAGAATGAAAGTTTCCTCCAGTGCTTTCGGGCTCTTTGAGAAGAATTTGCTATAGATTCATTTCTGGCACAGAAAAAACAATTCACAGAGACCAAAGGGCCTTAGTTACTCCTGGACTTTTTTATAAAACAACATGTTCAGGAACCTGCGTTTTTTCCCTCTTGGGCCCATTTCTTTCGCAACATCCTTAGAGAGAAGTGGCACTACTGATCCCTCTCCTCCTCAATCCTAGCAGGGGCTGCTTCCGTCCTACCGGCGTCCGGGAGGTTCCCAAGGTCACACCCCTCGGGCCCCAGCGGCCCCTCCCCGGCTCCCAAGCCCCTCCTACCGCGCCCCGCTCCGCCCCGGCCCTCGTCGTCCGGCGCCCGCTCGCCTCCCTGGGACCCACACCTGCAGCATCTCCTGGCAAAAGGCGCGCACTGAGCGCAGCGAAGCGAGGTCCAACTCCTTGACGACGAGCTCGCCCGCCCGGCCGGCGTCTGGGCCTGGCTCGGGCGCCCCGGCCTGGCTGAGCTCGCGGCGGAGCTGCCCGGCCGCCTCCTCAGCGCGAGCGCGGTCTCGGCAGCCCATGATCACCCGCGCCCCCAGGCGCAGTAGCTCCGCCGCCCCGGCGCGGGC
>NW_006159501.1:368495-395748 GCF_000334495.1 Tupaia belangeri chinensis | reverse complement strand
CGCGGGGCCGGCGGCGCCCCGCCCCGGCCGCCTCCTCAGCGCGAGCGCGGTCTCGGCAGCCCATGATCACCCGCGCCCCCAGGCGCAGTAGCTCCGCCGCCGTGGCGCGGCCCAGGCCGCTGTTCGCCCCGGTAATCAGCACTGTCTTCCCGTGCATGAGGCCGGGGTTCGCGCCTCCGGGCAACTGCTGGACCCTGGGTCGGGTCGCCAGCCACAGCGCCCCGCCCAGTGCAGCCAGAAGTGCCGCCGCGGTGGCCACTGCCATAGCCGCCCGCCCTGCGGCCCACCGGCCTTTGCGCGGGAGTGTGGGAGCCGCCGGCTCCGCTGAGTCCTGGCTGCCACCTGCACGCGAAGAACTCTGGGGCGCGGCCAGTCGTCCCCTGACTTGCACGAGGGGCATGCTGGGACTTGTAGTCTCCCCAGGGCACCTGATTGGTCGAGGATGCCGCGCTCTCGGTCAGTGCCCTCAAGATGCCGGCTCCCAGCCAGCTGACGGAGACTGAGCGCAAGTGAGTTTTCAAGTTGGGGTTCCCACCCACTGAAACCCCAGAGTGGTGGCGACCTTCCCCGTGGGGAAGCTGATGAATGTTTTCTTTCTTCCCCCCACTTCTTTTTTTCCTCGTCTGAGGGGCCCTGGACTCACCAGAGAGCGAGCGGGAAAATTGAGAAAGTAACCCGTCCCTCCCCTGTGTGGGTGTGTGGGGACGGTCATACCGCCATCACTACTCAGTTTCTCCTTTCAGGATTTGGGGCACACCATACACACGTGCCTGGCGTTTTTCTCAACCCACCAGGTCGGGAATCAAACTCCATGTCTCCCATGTGGGATCCAATTACCTTAATCACCACCCCTTCAGTTGCCCTCTGCTGAATGTTTTCGGTTTACAAATCTCTTTATAGGTGGGGTTCCAAATGCCACTTTTAAGGGTATTCAGTTTATTTTTCTGGGATTTATAAATTCAGTTCAATTTACATGCACCTTCTGGAGAATAGTCCCTGAGCAACTGAGGGCTAAGAAGGGCTCTTTTTCCTTCACAGATGAGATACAAAATGTGGCAACATAAATAAATTGGAAATAGCATGAGCCATTAGTTCTTAAATGTTAGTGTACTTCAGAATCACTTGGAGTGCTTGGTGGGAAATCAAACAAAAAGAAAACAGAAATTTCAGGGCCTAGTGATTCAGTAGGTCCAGATGGGGCCTGAGAATCTTAATAAGTTCTGAGGTGATGCTGATCTTGTTGATCCATGGACCACAGACTGAGAACCACTGAAGAAGACCATTATGGCCTAGTTCCCTTTAGATTAAAAAAAAAAAAATCATCAATGAGGTTGACACTGCTAGATACAGTGGGAGAAACCTCAATTATTATAAACTGAGCAGGCCCATTCACAAAGTTCTATCTGCCCTCTCTGTTGTACTCCATGTAACAATGGAGGGCAAAAAGCTTTGTGCACTGTAAAATACTTCATAAATGTCAGGGGTTAGAGCCACAGGGACCTCTTCAAGCTGTAAACTTCATAGCTTTAGGCTACACCACTTTTTAAGATGCCATTTATTTGTCTATTCACCCAGTATGTGTCAGGCCCTGCCTATGCCCTGTGAGAGTCACAGAGAAATAGAATGCCATTTCTACCCTCAGAGCATTTGTTGTCTGGTACAGAGATCCACCCACACTCCACCTACACTCTATCCATTTCAGATTCTGTAGGACAAGAAAAGAGACACAACTTGTGTGATTTGAAATAAACTCCCAAATAATTCTTTTTTTAAAGAATTAATTTATTGAACTTTATTCACTTAAATTTGACCAGAGAGGTACAGAGGGAGAGAGAGAAAGTGAGAAGGCAAGCCATCAGGTCCAGGACTCAAACTGCATCTGCCATGTGGGAGTCCAGCACCCTTAACCACTATACAACCTCCCCCCCAAATAATTCTTAAAAGAAAGAAAAGAATGAAAGAAAGAGAAACCCTTTAGATAATTTTGATAGACCATCATCTCTTTCTTACATTTTGGGAGGATATATCATGCAACTGATAGTCATTACATAAAGAGAAAAGGGCTAGATTCCAAGAAACAGTTTCTTAGAAGTGCTGAGAATGGAGCTGAGGGTGAAAAAGTATGATCACTGGGGATTAGACCAGGCACCAGGAACAGGAATCATGAGAGGTGTCCCTTGACTACTTTATCGCCATTGAAGTTGCCACTCAGACTCAGTACATGTTTCCCCATTCTCTTCTTTTCTACCCATTCACATATTATCTGTTCTTTAAAGCCCATCTCAGGTCTCTTTTCTGATCACTTCCAGCTTCTGCTGATTTCCACTTCCTCAGACTCATGTGTGATCTCATGAGCACCAAGGACAAAAGTCCCCTCTGGTATTTGTTATTTGAGTTCTCAGATTTGACTTCCCCTGATAGATTGTTAAAGCTTTCATTTTCATAAAGGATGGGATTATATCTGAGTCCCTCTTGTCATTTTTTACATAAGAGAATGTCTAGAAAACAGTGAGCCCTCAGTAAGTGTCGCAGATGATACATTGTAAACTGGCTTACTATAAATTACAGAGGAGTTAAAAGATGTCAGCTGTGGTCTTCTGTCAAGATCCAGGGGTGTAATATGTATGTGCAAGGGATGGAGGTGGGGGTAGAGAGAGCAGAAGAAGGTGCAAGAAAGGGAGGAGACAAATCTGTAGACTTGCTTGTAACTTCTGTATACCTTGTGCATGGAACTTTATGGAATGACTAATCTGTTCTGATGAATCCAAGGGCCAATGGAATTAGTAGCTAATTGAGGGCTCTATAACAGAGAAGAAAAGGACAGCATATAACTTTTGAAGAAAGAGCTATTGGGTTGTTGATGACCCCAAGAATTTTAATCTTAGTCCTATCATGTATTCCACATTCTTTGGTAAGTAATTTAATCTTAAGGTCCTTATTGATAGGATGGTAGTAACAATATGTCATAGGTATTACATTTGATAAGAAAATGAGGTGACATGTGAAAATAACCTGTCCACAGTACGTAATGTGATATATTATGGTTAATAATCAATTTTTTTGTTGAAAACAAAGCAAAAATGACAACAGAATGACAATAAGAATACTTACTATGCTTTACGCCACATATTGAAGTCATGGTCAAGTTTTGTGGTTGTTTTTTCCCCACACAAATATTGGGCAAACCTGCCAGGCCCAATGCCAAAGATATCAAGTATGAAGTAGCTTTGCAGTCCAGAGCAATTTACCTACCACATGAGTTCCCAAGAACCCTTCCTAGTAAGTTCTGACCAGAGCTCATCTTAGAAAGTACTCTATAGGAATAACTAGCTGATTTATTTCTGAATGAGCAGTGTCAAAACTGGTATGCTTGCTCCTGCAGGTAGAATGACATTCTCACTATGCATTTGCTAAAAAGTTGCTCATAGAGGCAACAGAATAAAAAGGTTTAATTTTCAAGAATATATTTAACCTTGCCCATTCTATCTTTGAAGATTAGTATTCTAGAATGATGATGGGTACCCATTAATTCTATCTACCAACATCCAAAAATGACCAATGCTTTGTAAATCTAAGTGCATATCCTCTTATGCATACAACCATTCAAATTCTAAACTTATTCCTTGGATTTGTCATTATGCCTTACACAGAGTTAGCTGCAGTGGCATTCAGTAGCATTGAAAGGACAAAAAGAAGTAACTTGAAGATACCTTGAGAGTTCAATATATGTTCCAAAAAAAATCAAGCAAAAACCTTTCCAAAGGAGCTAAGTTCTGAGGCTCAGTGTTCTGAAATGCCTTCTGAAATGCCAATATTTACCCTAGGAGTTAAAAGAAGTGGCTTTTGTAATACCAGACTCACTGCTTTATTTCTTCTCCCCATCCCTAAGGGTTGATTTTTTGATTAATGCCATAAGGTACATGTGCTGTGATGGTTCCGAATTTCTGTGCCCCTTCAATGTGGAACATGTGGTCATCAAAGAAAATGTGGGGTCGGATCTTCACCAAGATAGGACCTTTGGGAGCTCCAGCAAGGAAAAGTGCTTCATCTATTTCTAGACCCCAGCGACGAAGGGTCTTCAGCACTCGGGCTCCTGAACTAGCTGCACTCCTGGCTGTAACCAGGTAGGTCCTGATAGGACAAAGTAACCGTTCATCTTTGGCATAAAACTTCTTTTGCAGTCTGCCTAAATCTTCCAGAAAGCCTTTCAAGGGACCCTATAAAAAGAACATATGGCACAGCTGTGATCCAGTGAGCCAAAGGAAATGTAAGTGGAAAAAGCAGAGGCTTACAATAGCTTGAAAAGGATATAGAAAACTGCATTACATACAGTGTTATGAGGTTGATAGCACTCAAAGTACTCACTTCATTTAGTTTATATAAATGTATTTCCTGATATGCAACAATCTTTGTATTCTTGAAATAAACCTAGAATGACATATAATTTATCATCTAAACCTAAATAATTTAAGTATGGAATAATGTTATATAAACAATTAAACTAGCACAACAGACATAAAATATCCATGATAAACTGGGATAGATGGTCACTACACCTAAACTCCCATTAGTTTCCAAAAGCAGTATTTTTTTTTTTTTTTGAGAGGTTTTTGCTATAGGGTGCGTGCGCTCGCCAGACAGACAGAGACATAGAGACAGAAAGCGAGAAATCACCCCCCAGGGGATGGTCACTCTGCAATCCCTTCTCCATTCTCTTCTCGAGATCTTCGGCATGCACGCATATGCACCTGGCGCGAGTTTTAAGTCACCGGGTCCGGGACGCGAACTGTGGTCGACCACATGGGAGTCCAGCGACATAGCCATTACGCTACCTCAAAAGCAGTATTTTTTTCACCTTTTTCTTGTGAATTGCATATTTTAACTTTAAAAGTATACATTTTTGTTGAGCTCAAGGCTGTTTTGGCATGAATCCAAACTTATATTTACAGATGTTTTATATATCTTCACAAGTACTTTCATTTTCAACTTTCTGAACACTTACTAGTTTTAGCTGTATCACTCACATAGAGCATAGAATTGAATTTTGCCTGTGATACAGTCCAAAAGTCTTAGTTTCTAAAACAAATTTTTATTTTATTTTATTTTATTTTCTTATTTTTTTACATTCAATCACTGTATATCTTTACAACATTGAAAATGAATTTTCCTAGCATGAATATCCTGAATGTTAGTCCAGTCAAAGAAATTACCATACACATTGTTATCAACAGATAATTTTTCTTTTTTTTTTTTTTGTCTATTTAATGTTTTTATTTTTTCTCCCCCCCCCCCACCACCACTTCTGGCTTTCTTCTCATACTGTCTCTGGTATCCGTAGTTACTTTCCATTGCCATTGTGCCTTTTAGTCTTTCAGTTTCTGCCATAGAGTGCAGACATTCTATATATATTGGATCATCAGAAAAGTCATGATTATTTTTCTATGCAAAAATGTGTCATGACTTTTCCAATAACCCAGTATTAAGTGGAGACATATAATGTTTCACCTTCATAATCTGGTTTGCTTTGTTAGCATTAAGTCTTTCATATACGTCCACTTCCTATCTGATGGTAAGGTCTCATTGTTTTTTATGGCTTAGTAGTATTCCATAGTGTACATATGCCGCACTTTTAAAATCCATTCATCTGTTCTTGGACATTTGGGTTGATTCCATGTCTTAGCAATTGTGAATAATTCTGTAATAAACATTGATGTGAAAGTGCTTCTCTGATTGCATGTATTCCTATGCTTTGGGTAGCTACCCAGAAAAAGAAACTAAGAATAAAAAAATTCACTGAAGCTACTGATAATGAACACACAAGTTTTTATAACCTATGGAACACAGCAGAAGTAGTCATAAGGAGTAAATTCATAGCAATTAGTGCTCACAATAAAAAGTTGAAAAGTGGCAAACAGACAACGTAATGACACACCTTAGGGAACTGGAAAAACAAAAACAAACAAAAATATCCCAAAATACTATGAGAAAAGAAATAGTAAACATTTGAGGAGAGATAAATGAACTACTATACAAAAAATAAATGAAACTAAAAGCTTGTTCTTTGAGAAGGTAGAAAAAATTAACACACCATTAGCTAGACTGATTAAGAATAGAGAAAAGAACCAGATAAATCTAATCAGCAATGAAGCAAGCAATATTACAGCAGACATAACAGAAATACAAAAGATTATCAGCGAATACTGTGAATGACTATATGCCAACAAACAAGAAAACCTGGATGAGATGGACGAATTTCTGGACACATATAATCTATCAAGATTGAATCATGAAGACATAGAATGCCTAAATAGACACATGACAAGCAATGTGATTGAATCAGTAGTAAATAACCTCCCAACAAAGGAAAGCCCAGGTCCTGATGGCTTCATTCCTGAATTCTGCAAAACTTTTAAAGAAGAGCTGACCTCTGTTCTACTCAAACTATTTCTAAAGATCCAAAATGTAGAAACTTTCCCAAATTCATTATAGAAAGTCTCCAATCACTCTGATCCCCAAAACACAAAAGGACATAACAAAAAAGGAAAACTACATACCAAGATCTGTGATGAATATAGATGCAAAAATTATCAACAAGATACTAGCAAATCATATCCAACGACACATTGGAAAGATTATACACCACAATCAGGTAGGCTTTATTCCAGTGATGAAAGGGTGGTTTAACATACACAAAGCCATAAAGGTAATACATCCTATTAACAGAAGGAAAGATAAAAACCATATGGTCGTATCAATTGATGCAGAAAAAGCATTTGATATAATACAATGTCCCTTCATGATTAAAAATCAGCAAAGAAGGGACATTTCACAACACTATAACTAACATTATACTGAGTGGGGGAAAAGCTAAAAGCTTTTCCACTAAAAACTGGTGCAAGACAAGGCTGCCCACTTTCTCCACTCCTTTTCAATATAGTACTGCAAGTCCTAGCCTATGCAATCAGAAAAGATAATAAAATTAAAGGCATTGAAATAGAGAAAGAAAAGGTTAAATTATCTCTAGGTGTAGATGACATGCTTATATTCATAGAAAACCAAGAAGAATCCACAAAACAAAACTGGAAGTGATAATATGGTAAAAAGTGGCAGGATACAAAATCAACTTTACAAAAAGCTATAGTATTTCTGTATACAACAATGAGCAGACTGA
Source organism: Tupaia belangeri chinensis (assembly GCF_000334495.1). Lineage (NCBI taxonomy): Eukaryota > Metazoa > Chordata > Mammalia > Scandentia > Tupaiidae > Tupaia > Tupaia belangeri. The sequence continues at coordinate 388,577 of NW_006159501.1, read as the reverse complement.
GGTAGAATTGAAGAAAGTAATCCCATTTACAATAGCCACAAAAAGTATAAGATAAAATAATAGTTTGAAAAGCTTTTAGTCCATTTACATTTGTTCATTTTTTGTGTACTTGATATTAGTTTTGTCTTATGGTTTTTATTTCATTTTCCATGTTTAAAGATTTTAAAAGATTGTTTATTAATATGTCTTCTTTGTGTGTTTGGATATGTAGATCTTCTGACATTTAAGGCTTGCAGTATTTCTTTCTACTGATTATAACGCATTATAGTACCCCCAGTCCTTTATTTTTTAAAACCGTGGCTCTATTACTTATAATAAGAAATAAAATTAGGTATTTCTTTAATATCTCTATGACTCCCTATTTCTTCACCATCTAATTTTGTTGACTCATTTAATTTTTAAGGTGTTTATATTTACATTATTCAGTATTCCTACACTTCTATTTATTAAACTTGCCTCTTATCCCTTAAATGGCTATGGTAACTGAAGATATCAGCCAATTTATTCTTCCATAGACTCTCATCCCCCCATATTTTTCCATTTTTCATAAGTTATATAATCTACATATTGTTAAGATGCATACTATTTGCCTTGTTTTCTGTCACCCTAGTTCTTATAGTTTTAATTCTATGGTTAATTATGATCTATGCCTATTTGTTTTCCAGTTTTTCACATGTGAGACAAATTTTGTCCTCTAGTATTATTTTTCTCAAGAAAATCTTACAGGAATAACCCCTGATAATATAGTATGTTCTTATATTCTTAATTTTATATCTGTACTCAAATAAGCTTTTGGCTAGATATAGAACCCATGATTTATATTTTTTCTCCATATCATACTTTTTATTTTTTAAGGGTTTTGCCATAGGGTGCATGTGTTCCCCAGAAAAAGAGAGAGACAGTGAGAGGGAAAGTGAGAAATCACCCCCCAGGGGGGATGGCCATGCTGCAATCCCTTCTCCATTCTCCTCCTGGAACTTTGAGCTTGCACACACACATGCACGGTGTGACTTTCAAGCTGTTGGATCCAGGATTCGAACCATGGTTGTCCATGTGGGAATACAGTTATACAGTTTGATTCACTATCCAAATTTACCCTACATATCCCGTATTGCGATGTTTTGTTTTGTTATTTTGGTGGGAAGCAGCCTAAATAATTATTTCTTAATTTTTGAAATCAAATAATTTCACTAGGCATTATCACAGTCATGATCATTCTGACAATGTGAACTTTTAATTTTTAATATTTTAATCATTTAATGCATGCAGTAAAATGTTCTGATAATTTAGCAATGCTTACAAATTTATATTTTTATATAAATTTGCATCTTTATATTTAACCATGACCCCAACATCCCTAACATAATTTCAATGATTTTCTTCAAGGATTCCACTTATATATATGTTGGATTTTTTAAACTTGTTTTTTTTATTTCTCTTGTTCTCTCTAAAATCTTATTTTTAATTTTACTCATTTCCAGCACTCTATATGTGACACTTCATCACATCATCTCTGATTATTACATTACTATGCTATGAGCTTACTTTATTTTTTAAAAGTCATGACACTATTCAGTTCTAGTCATCATCTGTGTAATTCATCTGTACTTTGGCAGCTTTTTCTAGTGAGAGTTGTCCTTCACCTCTTATTAGAGGTTTCCCCCTTCTTTTTTTTTTGGTTCCTGGTATCTTTTCATATGTTCTAGGCTGATTCTTTTTTAAATTATTCATACTAAAGTAGTTTGGTTTTCCTTGGAACAATTAGCACATTTCTGGGGAAAATCATAGTTACTATTTAAAGACTGGGTTGTTTTTATAATTTATAGGCTCCCTTCTCTACTGTCTTGAAAGCAAACTTTTCTGTAAATAGAACTTGTGTGGTCATTCACTTATTCCTGCTTTCTCAAAAGAAAACACACACACACACACACACACACACACATACACACACAAAGAAAAAAAGTAAATTTACTTCCTAAATGTGAGAGACATATATATAGGTGAAAAACTTATTTGGCAATAGTGGCAAAGTCAAATCAGGAATTACCCTTAACACAGTTTGTCTTTGAAACAGAGAAACAGTTTTTCTCTTGTTGCTTTTGAATAATTACCAAAGGGAAGAAATGGAGATTGCTGAGTTATGTCACCATGTTCAATTAGGTATCCATCTCATCCTTTTAAAGACATTCTTGGGTATGTTACATGACAAATGTATCATGACTTTTTCAATGACCCAATACTTTATATACTTACATGGTAGAACAAGTATATAATTTACCAATAAAATATGGAAATAATAAGAAAAGTTACTCAAAAGTACTTTTCTTGAGGAGCTGTATAATTTAAAACATTTGGAACCTGCCTGAGATATAGAAAGGCAAAAAATTTACTTCCATTATAATGACTAGAAAAACCTAGACAATCTAAAATATTATAACTTTTCCTGAGCCCATCAGAGAGCTAAGATCACAGGGAAGCCTATTAGCATGAAGTTTGAGGAAAAAAATAAAAACAAAAGCATCTTCCAGGTGAGATGGAATGCAAGAACAGGCACACCTTTGGCAGAGCATCAAAGAAAAAGATACCAGATAACATAAAATCGAGTATTAAATATTTAGTTAATTTAAAAAATTTGAGAAAAGACAAGCAAGAGATAATAGGAGAGCATAAAAGCCCTGAGATCCACAGATACAAGTACAGCATCTCTTTCAGGTGTACTTGTATCTGTGGATCTAACAGATTTAACAGGTGTTACGAAGAAGACTGCACGGTGGGAGATAGAAAAAGACTCATCCTTAGTGTTATGAGCTTGGTAAAAGGGATCAGCTACCACTGTGGGAAAGTTCAGACCAAATTTCAGCAAGTTCTTTGTATCTTATGGAACTGAAGACTTAAACGATTTGAAGAGGGCTTGGAACACTGTTATTCCCAGCATATACATAAAGAACCACTGTTACTGGGGAAGAGATAGGAAAAAATCTTCTACCCTTGGGTGAAGGACAAAAAAACTGTCATGTATCCAGACCATTATATATCTCCTATCACCAGAGGAACAGGAGGATCCAGAAGGAATCATTATCTTCAAATCCTAGGGAGATAGAGCAGGCAGGAACATGGCAGCAACAGCAACAACTTGGAAGAGGTACAGACCTTTGAAGCACAAATACACAGGGGAGGCCTAAGGCTGGTAGTGGACCAGGGATAATGAGGAAAACCCTCTGACAAACCAGTCTGGATCCCAAGAACTAAGTTAATACCAGAAGAATTTGAAAGCCGTGGTCCAATGAAGATAACTACCAAAACGACAAAGTTACCTTCTGGTTAGATTTGTTGAATCCATCACAATAGTTGCTAATTTAAGTTGATAGAAATTTAAACCAAGATTTATCTCAAAGATGCATCTACACTCCTGTGTTACTGCACCATTATTCACAATAGCCAAGATTCAGAAATAACTGAAATGTCCATTGACAGAGAAATGGATAAAGAAAAATTGTGTATGTATACATTGGGGTATTATTCAAACTTTAAAAAGAAGAAAATCATACCATTTGTAACAACATAGATGGAGCTGGAAGACATTATGCCAAAAAGATCACCTCTACAATATACAGTCTATAGTTAATAATATGATACTGTACACTTAAAAACATGTTGAGGACATAGGTCTCATGGCTAAGTGCTCTTACCACATACACAGAAAAAAACCCATGTGTGCAACTTGGGCCAGCCAAATATACTGGTCATTAAGGTGATCCAGATCCCATATGGCTGACTATGGTTCAAATCCCAGTGCCAGTGGCTTGAAAAACATGCCAAGCACATGTATGTGTATGTCCTAAATCCTGACAGGATGAATAAATGAAGGAAAAAGGATTGTGGTGCTTTCTTTCCATTAAAAGGTGCCTTCTCCAATGAACACATGCACTTTCTGGAAATTTAAAAAAAAAAAAAAGGCAGCTTTTTTAGTATAAATTAGACCTCAATAAGGTAGGAAAAAATACCAAGATAAAATATGGGGGGCCCGCAGGTGGCATAATGGTTATGTCACTGGATGCCCACGTAGTCCACTACAGTTCAAGTCCCAGACCCAGTGGCTGCAAACTCATGCTGGATGCATATGTGTGCATTGCCAAAATCTCAAGAGGAGAATGGAGGCGAAGGGACTGTGGCAGGGCCATCATAGGTGGGGGTGATTTCTTGCTTTCTGCCTTTCTGTCTCTCTCTGGTGAGCACATGCGCCCTATAGCAAAAAATCTCTTTAAAAAAAGATAAAATATAAAAAAAACTAATATATGTAAAATCTAAAAGAAATTTATTTGCCTGAGATGAGAAAATGATATTTTAACACTCTTCTGAAGTAATATTTAAAATATTTTCCTTTAAAATTTTTTAAAATTTTGTGACCTTTTTATGTATATTTAATTGCATAATATTGTTTTGTGGGGTACAATAATCAAATCAAAGGTAATTCATCATCTTCAACAAAGAACTTACATTCTGTGTCTTTGAGTTGCATTCTACTAATTTTAAAAAAAATATATTGGAAAGTCCTCACCCCTATTTTTACTCTGTTGTGGTATGCCATTCCATATTTTACTTGTCTTGCTTATGTGCATTCTTGGGTCTTTTAAACATTTTTTCCTCAGTCCTTCCCCTGTCACAAAGTCTCTAGCATGTACAGTTGCCCTCTCTATGTCTCCATCTTTGAATCTTCCAGTTTCTGCCACACAGTGCATAAAGTGGAGACATTCAGTATAGTTTATTTTGGGGGGATTTATTTATTTATTTATTTATTTATTTATTTATTTATTTATTGCCGTAGTGTGTGTGTGCTCACCAGAGAGAGACAGTGAAAGGGAAAGTGAAAAATCATCCCCCCAGGGGGATGGCCATGCTGCAATCCCTTCTCCTCCATCCTCCTCTTGGAATTTTGGGCATGCACACACACGCACCTGGCATGATTTTTAAGCCGCCAGGTCCAGACATGAACTGTGTTTGGCCATTTTTTTTTTTTTGTAGAAAAACTTTTTCATGACTTTTTTTTTTTTTTGGAGAGATTTTTCACTGTAGGGCGGGTGCGCTCGCCAAACAGACAGAGAGAGACATAGAGACAGAAAGCGAGAAATCACCCCCCAGGGGGGATGGTCATGCCGCAATCCCTTCTCCTCCATTCTCTCGGGGTCTTGGGCACGCACGCACACGTGCCCGGCTTGAGTTTTAAGCCACCGGGTCCGGGATGCGAACCGCGGTCGACTACGTGGGAGTCCAGCGACATAGCCATTACGCCAACTGCTGGTTCCCTGTTTGGCCATGTTTTATAAGGCCTGGGACATGAACCACAGTTGGCCAATGGGAGTCCAACACTATAACTACCACTCCATCTACTGGCTCCAAACTATTACATTTTAATAACAGGCAAAGACTGAATATACCATGGTTCTACATATACTATAGACTCTCAGTTTCCACAAAGCAGACTAACTGAAAAAATAACAACAAAGAATTGCCCTCTCAACAACTACCTTTACTAGGGCAAGGTCTGGAAGGGAGCTATTCATATTTAGAAAGAGAATATGAAATAAAACACATATGCATGTAGTTTAAATATCACTTGCTGTAATGAGAGGTGACAAAGCAGTAGAACTTTTCGGCTTTCAATTAGTCTATTAATACTTTGATAAATGTAAGAAAAAAATAACTTTCAGTTTAACTTAAAGAAGAACTGAGACAAAAAGGACAAGTAAATTCTTTCATAAAATTCATAGAATAAAATTTAATGACATATCAATTCAGATTCACTTTAGAGAATATTTTGATGTTTGATGTTTGAAATTAGTTTGGTTCAGAGGTTGTAGGTTTGTTAATTTCAGAACTTAATTTTAACACTTCTTCAGTTCATGGACTCCAAAATCTTAAATATTAAGTTTTAGTTTCAGTAGGTGTTCATAGTTAGCACTTTTTTGAAACTTATTTTTTTATTCAATTCAAACTCAGTTTTGCAGATTTTCTCAATTAACCCTTTTTTGAGTTTGAGGTCAAGGAGTGGGAGGTTCAGTAAACTTTTATTGACTTATTGGAAATGACCTTACTAATTTAAGATACTGTTACATAAAAATGGCTTATTGTTAAACTGTATTGCTTTTTTAGTCACAGTTTAGAGGGGATGAATTTATTATTATGAGAAAATAATAGAAGCATTTTCAAAAAGATAGATAAAATAATATTAAGAGTTGTAAGCAGCAGATTCTTCAAAGTGAAGAATGCATGAAAGTGGGACAGAAAAGTCCCAGAGATAAGACAGTGAAGAGTGGCCTGCCTAAAATAATTTAAAAATACATCCCAATGAACAAATATCTATATACTTACAGGTTAGAAAATAAATAGATCAAAATAATTAGAGTTGATTAAACCTACCTGAGCAAGAGGTTTATTCTCAAATAATGTTTCATGCTGAAAGAATTTGTCCAGCCCATGCTCCTTGGCAATATGTTCAGATTCATCAGAGAAGAGGACAGCATCCCCATCAAAGGCCACACGAAGCTGTGTGTCACAGTAAGCCATGTCCTTGGCTCCATCAAACATTGTCGCTGAGGCGATACCTGACAGATTGTGAGGGTTGATTAATACTCTTCTCAGGGCCAGGGATTTTAGTTTCTACCGTTAAAAAAACAAACACAAAACATCCTCCCAGACCCTGTATTTCTTCTTTAGCTATTATCTGATGACTCAACTCTTCTTTACAACCACACATCTCAGAATGGTTGTGTATGCACTACGTCTGTGTCTATAGAGATGAGAGGGTATAAAATGGATTGTAGGACAATTTCTGAGGATCGTCGTCTTCCAGGAAGGTCAAAGCTTTAAAGACAGACTTGAAGGTTGCCATATATAAAACACAGCAGAAAACCCAACAAGAACATAACCAGATAATTATATGTGAAACCCACTGCAAGTAACCATGAGTGCAAACCTCCTTATTAACTATAGAAATAAAAACAGACTAATACCTTCTTGTATTGCTTCTTGTACTTTTTCAGAATCCGCAGACAGATACAAGTTGGTAAGATATGCCTTCAAATAGCCAATGGGGCTTTTCCCACCAGTTAGACAGAAGCGGTCAATTAGTAAGCCTGTTATCAGGCAAGAAAGAATTTGTTATGGCAGAGACTAAAGACAAAACACTGTAAATCCAAGTGGAAGTTACTGTAGGGACAATTTATTTTAAGTCCAATTAAGTTCATTTCTAATTCTACATGAAAGTTACCTTAGAAATAATTGAAGTTTTGGCATTAGTTTCACAGTATCGATATTGAAAAACTCCTCAGCTATTTATATAGTAGTGGGTATTTGGTACATTAGAGTTTATACCAAAAATTCACATAGACTGTGTACATTTGCCTTTTTAAAAACGATGACTTTTATCTTATTTTATTTATTTATTATTATTATTATTGTTTTTAAATTTGACTAGAGAGAGACACACAAAGAGAGAGAGAGAGAAAGGAAAAGTGAGAAAGCAAGCCTCCAGGCCCAGGACTTGAACCACAGACGTCCATGTGGGAGTTTTGTGCCTTAAATACCATGCCACCTACTGACCCCCACATTTACCTTTCAACATCTCTATAACAGGTATTATTATCCTCGTTGCAGAAGAAGAAACTGGGTCCTCCAGCCTATCTGATCCACTGGTTCACATACACAAGGTAGAACTTGAGCTGAGTGTTTGGCTCTTGCCTAGATTAGAATGTATTCTTTTCCTTTATCTATAGCCCCCTTACTGGTTAAAAGGGCCAGTTAAGATGTGGCTCTATTTTAAGTACCATTTATGCATTTCTTCAGTAGACATATAGTAATAATAACTAGTAGTGCTAAGATTTAAAATATTTAAAAAAAAAAAAAAACAACAAAACAACTGAAAGTGTCACTCTTTTTGACTGAATTTAAAAGCAATTTTTAGTAGACTAAACATTAATATACTAGTAAATACCACCCCGTAATCCCTCTCCTCCATTTCTCCTTGCGATTTTGGACACATTTATGTTCCCAAAGTGCTTTTATGTGTTAAGCTGCTAGGCCTGGGGCTCAAACCTCACAGTTGGCCATGTGGCATCTAACCATCTTAATCACTATGCCACAGACTGGCCTCTGGCTCTTTTTCAGACAGAATTTCCCTCTGTTGCCTAGGCCAACCTCAAGTTTGTGATCCTCTTGGTTTACAATGTTGAAGTAGCAGAGGCTACCATAGCTGGGCCCACACTTCAATTTTTTTTTCTACAGTGTGTGTGTTCTCTCCAGAGAAAGACACAGAGAGAGACAGACAGACAGACAGAAATCACTCCCCAAGCTCTGTGAATGGCTATGCTACCTACAATCCCTTCTCCTCTATTCTCCTCTTTTCTCCTCTTGGGATCTTGGGCAGGCATGCACATGTGCCCAGCGTGTTTTTCAAGCCACTGGATTTGGGACTCAAACTGTGCAGTGGCCATGTGGGATATAGCCTTCTTAAACTCCTTGCCATCTGCTGGATCCCAGAGTGCATTTCTAAAAGCAAATAATTTTAAAGTATATCTCAGTATCTTGTCTTACTGAGACATAAAAATATGATTCAGTAATACAACAATCTTCTTATAATTTGAGTAATATAAAATAAAACTCATAACTTGTTAAATATATTGATCATTTATAACTATGTCCAATTTAAACCTAAAATTTAAATATACCCAATTTTAACCTCATTTTGACTTGACATACTCACAAGACTGGGCACATTACTTAGAAAATAGGCTAACAGAGTCCCAATTAAGTAGTCAGGTTGGTTCTAATTGGGAAAATGGAGACTTGGTTTCTAACACACTTGATATTAGTAATATAAAGAGATTAGATTTGGGACCAGCAGATGGCATAATGGTTATGTCACTGGACTCCCACATAGTTGAATACAGTTTGAGTCCTGGACCCAGCATCTTGAAACTTATTCTGGGAGCATGTGCACATGTGGCCAAAATTCCATGAGGAGAATGAAGGAGAAGGGAATGCTCTGTGGCCATCCATCTAAGGGGTGATTTCTCACTTTCTGTCTCTCCATCTCTCTCTGTCTCTCTCATGAGTGCAAGCAAAAATCTCTCTCTTAAAAAAAAAAAAAGAGAGATTAGAGTCAATCAGATGTTCCAAGTAAAGGAATAAAGACAAGTTTGCTTGCATGAGTCTGGATTTGATGTGTGGGGAGAAAGAGTAGCTGGGAAGAATTGGATTTTAAGAGTGGAAAGGAGAGGTGAAAACCTTTAAACCTTTAACATGAATCTGTGGTGAGCCAGAAGTTTGATCACACGGAGAAAGCCTTTGGGTTGACGGCTCCTTGAAGTCAAGTTCAGAAGTGAAAAACATAAAACAGAAATATATTACAGGACCTGGGATTAAGACTTTGAAATTCACACTTGACAAGTTAAGTCCAGAGCTTTGAGCCCAATTCTGTGCTGAAGTTAAAAATGAACATGGCCTCTCTTGTTCTGACATAGGAAAATAAACATTCCTCACGCAGAAGGGGGTGTCAGTATCAAAGACACTACATTGGTTAGGCCACAGTTAGCAAAATAACATGGCTTCTCTCTTCCAGAGCCGCAAGCCGGTCTTCCACATGGTATTTATTTTACTTACCATAGTGATTGACGCTGTTTATAAGCCGCACTCCCACTTGGGCATGGTTATTAGTCATCAGAACAATATCAAATAAGTCCTGTTCATCAGGATACAGATCACGGAGTCTAGCATTGACATGCTGCAGTGCCTGCAGGTTACAAACATGGATGTGTGTGAAAAGAGTAGGGCAAGATGAGCAGTAGGAGGCTGGAGAAAAAGTATCTCACCAGTCAAATTCAAGCTCTGAAGACTCATCGTTGTGAGATTATGGCTCCTTTAATGCAGAGTTACGCCATTCCTTTATTTTCAGGCTCTCATATACAGGACACTAGTTAATGTGCACTGAATACATGGGTAATGTTTATTGAAAACTGTTGCAACATTCAGCTTACTAGAATGATCTCTGGGGGATAGGTAGAGAGATGGATCAGAGTAATCATTTTATGCTTTGTCTATGTATTTGTTTTTAATTTGTAAAATATGTGTTCATTGATCATCCAATGATTTTTTATTGTGAAAAATATAGAATATGTCATGAATTTGCCTGTTATTCTTGCCCAGAGACCATGTTAATGGTCTCTGTATTATTCAGCTTTAATATACACAGTTTGTTTATTTTTAGACAAAGTGGGTATTTAGACATGGATATTTAGACTAAGTTTTTGTTCCCTTTCATGCTTCTACTGTGTTCTTTAAGTACTTTCTACCCACAAATTGTAGAGCTGTCGTTTGTTTTTGCATGGTTAAGAGGTCCTTGGGTAATAGTGTAAATTATACCCTGGATCAGAGTTAAAGTGCTTTGCATTTCCTTATAAGTTCAGAGGATCTTGTCTTTATTAAAACCATACCCCTGGGGCCAGAGGTAGAATGGTAGTTGAAGAGCTGAACTCCCGCATAGCTGACTGCGGTTCAAGTTCCAGACCTGGTGGCTTGCTTTGTCACTTTCTGTCTCTCTGATGACTACAGAAAGTTTAAATAATAACAATAACAATAATAATAATAAATAAATAAAATAAAATAAGTAATTCTAGAAACAAACAAGCAAAACAAAATACCATGCCCCTAAGTGCCAAAAGCCTCTTAGTCTTGAATATGCTATGTCTGGGACCAGGACATAGTGAAATTCACCTCATTTTTCTTTCTTTTATTATTATTATTATTATTATTATTATTATTATTTTTTTTAATTTAAGGTTTTTGCCATAGGGCACATGCATTCGCTGGGGAGAGACAGAGAGAAGAAAAGTGAGAAATCACTCCCCCTGGTTGGGTGTGGCCACTTGCAATCCCTTCTCCTCCATTCTCCTCTCAGGATTTTGGGCACTCAGGCAAATGTGCCTGGCATGATTTCCAAGCCTCCTGGGCCCAGACTCAACAGGCAGTGAGCCATGTGGGAGTCCAGCACCTTAACTATCATGCCAGCTCCTGGTCCCTCACCTTGTTTTAAATAAGGGATTGTATTTCTATTAGTCATAATTGTAAACTCATTATTGCTTAGCACTCACTCTTTCTAGGTTGGGAACAAAGGCTACTGTAAAAGGTCTCAGGTTAGGGCTCCACTTATGGAAGTCCAACTTCCTGAATCTAGGGCTGTGGGTTGGGGGCCCTTCTTCAATAGTTGGGAAGCCTCTGGGTCAACTGGAAGTGGCAAGTATGACAAGGGTAGACTAGTTGTTATCAGGAAAATGTAACGAGCTTCCAGGAAATGGTTAGGGTCCTCCGTTGGCCATCCAGGGGCCTGGCTGGCCAAAGAAAGCTTGCAGAGTACCTTGACAAAACGGAATGCGGGCCCTGGGGTCAGGACGACATTCTCATTGGTGAGCTGATACTCCATGTACTTTTCCAGACCCTCTTCTTCGTAGATTTTCCTGCCGTCCACCATGTTGAAGAGTGCCCGGGAAGAGACAGCGATCGTGATGGCGTGCTTAGGTTTGGGCTGCAAACAGGGGTGCCGGTGAGGACAATCAAATAGACAGGAGGTGATCGGAGATGGGACTTATTTAAGGCAGGGTGGGAGTAAACAGCTGACCCCCTGCTTGGAGGACTCTGATGCTGGAGGCATGCCAGACAGGGATTCCCTAAGGTTTGGGGAGGAGAAGCAGGGGGATGGGGCGCCCCCTACCTGGGGGCGACGAGAGAGTCTGGGAGGGGATCGGGGTTGCGAGGAGGGATGCCCAGGGTACCAGGTTCAAGGCCCACTCACAGGCCGGGGGCGCGAGCAGCTCGGGGTCTTCTCGTACAACATCTTCACTGATGCCCAGTAGGCCTCATCCTCTTCATCTTCCTCGTGCTGCTGCTGTTCGAAACAGTCGCGGTCCAGCTGGATCGAGGTAGGGTAGAGCATCCTGCGCTGGGCGTAGGGCTTCCATTCGGAGGGAGGTGTGCGTGTACGTTCCCGCGAGTGCGAGTCCCGCGAATCCCGCGAGTCCCGCGAGTCGCAGCTGCGTGTATAGTCCCGCTGCTGTGAGTCGCGGGACTCCCGGACTTCCCGCACGATGCCGTGAGCCCAGGACTCGGGATTGTCGTACATCTTGGTGTTGCGCCGGGGAGGCTCTGGCTCTGGTGGTGTGGGAGGGCGCGAGTCCATTGGAGAGACTGGCCGGCTCGGTGTGGACTGCCGGGGCGGAGAGGGCTGCGAGGACAGCTGCTGGGGTGGCGAAGATTCGCGCTGGCTAGGGGAGACTGATGAAGTCCGGGAGGTGGTGGAGCTGCTGGGGAGCTGAAGCAAGAAAATGGGCGTCTGAATTCTAGGCCCGCCCAAGGATCCCTGTCCCCTTCTCTGTCCAGCTCTGGTCAAGGAGCCGGCCCCTTCCGTCTGTTCCCTTCCTAGACCTTAGATGGATCCTAGTTCGTTGTCTTTGTCGGCTACTTTAAACAGGACCTAGAGGGACTCAGACATTTATTTCTAGGCTCCAAGTATTTGGTTTTCTGTTGAATAGCCACTGAAAAGGCCTTTGATTTCTTGCTCATCCCCATCAGCACCTCCCTGGTTTTGAGTAGATAAGACACAGTCCTCCCTTGTATGCAGCAGACTCACAGTGTGCAAGGTCTGTCCTTTGCTGCCATATACCTGCAAAGTCAAAGGCCTTCAGGGAGGACAGGGCCTTAAATAATGGATTTTTCTTGGCTAGTGCCTCAGTGTGTGATTTCAAGTTAACTTGATGAGAAAACAGGGCCAGAAGTTATCCCCCAAAACATTCTACACAGCACCTGGGGGACGTATCTCTCATTTGCCATGTGACTAATGTGATGATGACTGGGAAGGTCTTCAGGGGAAAGAATCAAACTCCCAGTGGCCTTCAGAGCTTTGTATGCCAACTGGGAACTCAGTTAGAATCCTCTTCCTGAAATAGAATGAGGCCATGCTAGAGAAAGGACCCCTCTGCTAAGGTGTTGTTATGCTTGTTTCACTTGTGGTTCAAAAAGGATATACTTGGTTAGGTTATTGAATCAGACCTGACAGAAATAAATGGAGTGGGCAGAAATATACATTTTCTCAGTTGCTGGGTCTTTGTCCTCCTCTCTACTACCAAATCTTAACTGTGAAACTAAACATTTGTTTGCTTATGTGTCCAGGCCTGGTTAAGGGTCCTAAGGACCACCTAACATTCTTTTTCTCTTCTGGTGGTCTTCCTATCCCCTCTTTTGAGAGTCATGTGTACTCAATAAATACTGATTGAATGGTTGAAGGAAGGAGGAACAGAACAGTCTGTGGACTAGAGACTTCGGGTTCTAATCTTAGTTCTACCATTTTACTGTGAAAACTTCAGCAGGTTATCCTGTGCTTTAATTTTCTCAATGGTAAAATGGGGTTTATGGAGGGAAGGGTCTATAGAAGAAAAGGTTTATGGATAGCTAAATTAGCTAAAACATGTAAAATGCAAGAACAGAGCCTGGCACACGAAAAGCATCGATAAATGTTAACCATCATTACTATTGTTCCATCACCTATGTCTCCCTTTCATCTCTGACTCTACCTTAAGACTGGTGTTCCTGCTTCTTGGCTCATCTGCTGACGGAGCCCTGGTGGATGGGCTTCGAGATGTTCGAGACCATTGATTTCTCACAATGTACCCTCGAGAGTCTGTCTTTGGCAGTGATAATTCTTGAGATCCCTGTCAAAGAGAGAAGAAACCCAGGTATGTAATACCCCACCACCACTCCTTCCAGGCATGTACCTACAGAATAACCATGTCAGGTAAAAAATAATAGCACCCAGTGAGAGGATCCCTGGCCTCTATGACCCTTGTGTATTCTCCAGCTCTGGCCCAATTCTAACTTCTGTCTGGAGCCACAAAGTGGGGACTACTCAGAACATCCAAAATCAAGAAACAAATTAGGTAGCTTGTATCAATTCACTTGTGACTCCTCTTATATGGAACCTAGTAGAGTTGACCATCTTTCCTCCCTTTTCCCCACTTTTCCTCTTAAGGAGAAACTTGCTAACAGATGCTAAAATACATTTCCACCATTTTTATCAGACTGTAAAGGTGAAGGCAGCTGGAACCTACACAGAGTTGCAGTGGGCTCTAAGGTGGCTGCATGAAAGGGAATGGCACCCTTAAACACTCCTTTCAAGGAAAATGAATGGAGACCCAAGAGAGGCAGATAAGAAAGTGACTGTTCCCATATCTTTCCCTTCCCCCATATGGCCTGGGCTCCCCTCCAAAATCAGTAGTGTGATCTCTGCTCACCCTGATCATGGTGATCTGCTGGCCCTGTGCCCACAACAGGCACATGTGAATATAAATGCGTATTGTGCGGCAGGGGCTAGGAAGGACTGTTCCCTCAGCTGCACAAAGGCAGCGGCTTACACATACCCAACGCGAGCCGCTACGCGACGAGTGACCCCGCATGGGGCAACATCTCAGCGAGTGATTCGGATTGCCTGCACGCCTCATCTGAAAGATTGTGCAGAAAATGGTCAATGCGATGGCCAGAACCCCCCTCCCTCCCTGATTTGAACAAGACAGTTTCTTCCCATAGGCTGAGCAGAGGAGACTGCTGTAGAGCACAGATTCTATATGAATATGGGGGATGTGGACTGGAGGGGAAGGCAGGGGCCAGCTTCTCCTAGATTTTCCTTTAGGAATCCCTTAATACCAATCTCGACAGCTCAGTCTTCTCTACCCCAGAATTCCCCTGCCCCTGATATTTCCATTGCGATTTTCACTCTTTAACTTTCTCACCAAAACTATGGAGATCAGCTTACCTGAGTGCTCAGACGAACTCCTGATTTTTCAGAGTCCCTTCTTTTTTCTGCTTCTACGCTCTCTTTTGAGTTCCTCATCCCAGTCTCATTCTTAATATGGAAACAAAGAATGATTATTAATTTTTAATCTCAGGAACACTCGAAACCTTGGGTTTGGGAATAAAATGATAAAGACAATGCAGAATTTTTCTTTTTAGTTTTCCTCTTTAATATCAAAATAATACATAAACTTTAGACCTTCTCCTCCCCTCCATTTAAAAAGGCATAAGTAAAAATAGCATATCCTATATGTAAGAATTATATAAACAATCTTTTAGTATAGAAATTAGTTTATAGATTAACATTTTGGAGCATTTTGTTATTTAAAAGGTGATACCTTGGGAAATATTTTGGGAGAATTTTCCAGGGAATCAGTAGGACTTGTATTTAAATGTGAATTTGTTTACATGAAATAACTTTTTTGTTGGGCTCTTACTCTAAAGATTGGTATTTACGGAACTTTTCTTTTGCCATACAGAATGAAAACTTTCCTGGTTTGTTTTCTTAATTAATATAGCTCAAATTTTCTGTTACTCTAAGCTTCATCAATATTAGTCTTATTTATAAAAATGAGAATCTTAAACCCATACAATAAATCACACATATTTATTGACAGACCTGTCTTTTGCTTTTGTCATCTAATTACTCATAGCATCTAGAGTGAAAAGGGGTTTCATTTTTTTTTTTTTCAGAGAGAGATTTTTGCTATAGGGCACATGTGCTTGCTGGAGAGACAGAGACAGAAAGTGAGAAATCACCTTCCCTAGGGGGAGGGCCACACCACAGTCTGTTCTCCTCCATTCTCCTCTCAGATTTTGGACATACATGCACACGTACATAGCATGAGTCCAGGACTCGAACCGCAGTTGACTGTGGAAGTCCAGTGATGTAACCATTAAACCATCTGCTGGTCCTGAAAAGGGGTTTATTACTAACAGATTAATAGGGAAAAACAAGTAGGAGAACACAATGGTGAGATAATTCACTTTATGGAAACCTATTCAAATATTTGTGTTTCCATTTTCAGTTGGGGGAGATTCATATTTAAGCTTTATTTGTATTGGCTCATGCTAATTCAGTAACTTCAATGTGATTAAGAATAGTGTTATTTACATATTTAATTAGGTCAAAATCTAGGTTGGGCTCAGAATCCCCAAAGCAGTCCATATTCATCTGTTTATACTCTGTGAGTAGTACCCAATAAACACCTCATCAATGTTAGTTGAATGAAAATAGGACTGAGGAAATTGGCGTAGCTATATGGTCCTTTCACTGCTTTTCAAATCTCTCTACCAACCACTTCCCAAAACAGTTCCCATAATATCCCATGACTTCTAACTCTAAAAGATAGTTTAAGTCCAATCAATCCCCCTCTCCATCTCTATTATCATTGCTTTGTTATAGGCCTCAAATGATCATAGGTCTGCCTACATTCCTGGAAGATAGACTTTTGAGCAGAATTCATGGCCTCAAATGCTTCCCACTTCTAGTCCTGTTTGCCCTATTAATTTAGGGTTATATTTATGAAATTTAAATTTAATTATGCTTCATTCCTAGATACCTCTTTATTCACTTGGGTAGACCTAGGCGAGGAGTCTAATGATAAACTTTCATCTACTTCCACATGTTTTTTTTTTTTCAGAGAGAGATTTTTGCTATAGGGCACATGTGCTTGCTGGAGAGACAGAGACAGAAAGTGAGAAATCACCTTCCCTAGGGGGAGGGCCACACCACAGTCTGTTCTCCTCCATTCTCCTCTCAGATTTTGGACATACATGCACACGTACATAGCATGAGTCCAGGACTCGAACCGCAGTTGACTGTGGAAGTCCAGTGATGTAACCATTAAACCATCTGCTGGTCCTGAAAAGGGGTTTATTACTAACAGATTAATAGGGAAAAACAAGTAGGAGAACACAATGGTGAGATAATTCACTTTATGGAAACCTATTCAAATATTTGTGTTTCCATTTTCAGTTGGGGGAGATTCATATTTAAGCTTTATTTGTATTGGCTCATGCTAATTCAGTAACTTCAATGTGATTAAGAATAGTGTTATTTACATATTTAATTAGGTCAAAATCTAGGTTGGGCTCAGAATCCCCAAAGCAGTCCATATTCATCTGTTTATACTCTGTGAGTAGTACCCAATAAACACCTCATCAATGTTAGTTGAATGAAAATAGGACTGAGGAAATTGGCGTAGCTATATGGTCCTTTCACTGCTTTTCAAATCTCTCTACCAACCACTTCCCAAAACAGTTCCCATAATATCCCATGACTTCTAACTCTAAAAGATAGTTTAAGTCCAATCAATCCCCCTCTCCATCTCTATTATCATTGCTTTGTTATAGGCCTCAAATGATCATAGGTCTGCCTACATTCCTGGAAGATAGACTTTTGAGCAGAATTCATGGCCTCAAATGCTTCCCACTTCTAGTCCTGTTTGCCCTATTAATTTAGGGTTATATTTATGAAATTTAAATTTAATTATGCTTCATTCCTAGATACCTCTTTATTCACTTGGGTAGACCTAGGCGAGGAGTCTAATGATAAACTTTCATCTACTTCCACATGTCCTCTCTTCATGCCTCACTTTATCTTTATGTTCTACTTAGGCCAAATAACTTGTATTTGCCCACATACCACATTTATGTCCTGGTAACCTTCACTTCCCTTTCACACTCTTTAAAACCCAGCTGAGTATTCCTGCAGAATTTCCCAGCATTAAAAAGTTCCTCTGTGTTGCCTGTGTCACACACATTTTCACTGAGTGCTGAATCGTACTTTATGTAATCTCTTTCTTAGCAGTCTGTGCATTCATCAAAGATAGCAACTGTGCATGAACATATGCTCAATAAATGCTGATTTATTGGATTGACATATACTCTCTGCTCTCGTCTCCTTTTTCTCCACTCTTCATTTCCTTTATTTCTCCCCCATCCCTTTTCCTCTTCGTTAGCTATTATCTGAAGTTATGTGGTTGTTGCAGAGTATTCACAGAGGTAAACGCTGGACTGATAACTACATTTTCTCAGCTTTGTGCAAGATTCAAGAACTTTTAACTTACCTTCTTTTTCTGTTTCAGAGATGTTTGACTCATGTCTTTAACTATTGAAATTATTTTGTTGTTAATGCAGGTTTTTGTCTCCCCAGCTCCATTTCCTGTTGCTTCCCTTACTCAGTCTAGCTTTGCATTTAGAATGTCAAATTTATGACATCACATGTGATCCCATAGTAACAAACTGACTCTGGGAATATGTAACTGTACTTTGTTAAAATAAAAGCAATACTGTTAGTTCATATTCAAGTACACACATTCATAACTATTGTCAGGGATTTTAGAAATTGATACCAAATATTCATATGTAACAATATCAATTTTACTTCTTCTTTGTCAACTTTCTTTTTAAGTACTGTTCTGGCAATATCACATCAATCCTATTTGTGGCTATATATTTTCTGGTATTGTGAAAATGAATGGCAAACTAATTTGTGAACCAAATCATTTATCACTGTTCATCCTGCTAGAATTTGAAGGGCTTTTTGGAGATTTGGAGACTATTTTTGACCACTAAAATTTTATTCTAGATATACAGTTTAGGCTTGAATTTAAGTGTTTGATGTTTCTTTCAGAGCGGAAAAGCCCTTTGAGGAAGACACTGTCAGAGCTTTCTTTATGTCTGGGCACAGGGTAGAATATTCCTTGTGCCTTCTGCATGCTATTTACATCATAATTAACCCTTTGAATACTATTTGTTACTCTTGTGTAGACAGAGAGAATGTGTAAGACTCTATAACCCTGGTTTATAGAGTCCAGTAAGGTTTTGCATTTTACCATCTTTATTTTATCTTTGCCCACACTGTACATAGTAGACATATGCCATGCCAACATAGTTGGTGAAACTTCCAAGGAATAAGGCAGATTCCTATGATCCTATAACCAGTAACTTACCAGCTAGATACCATATTGCAGCAGTATTCACACTTTCATATTGTAATGATAATATGTGGGCCAATGTGATATTTCAAGTCAGGACAGCCTTAGAAAATATGGTTAAAATGGGCTTGTCCATGTTCAAGAGTGAAGAGTAGAGTGTGTGGGAGACTGTCAGGTCTAAGATTAGTCTACAAAGGGACACCTTTCCTGAGGTTCACTTAACAGACTGTGGAGAAGGGAGAAGATTCAATATTTCTTATTGCTTCCACCTACCACTTGGATTGGTTTGCTATGTGATTTTGCTGCATGACAAATTACAACAAACGTAATGTCTTAAAACAATATCTACTTGTTATTTTACATTTCTGTTAGGTGAGAAGTCCGGGCAGGCTCATCTGGATTTTCTGTTTAAAATCATCTAAGGTTGAAATGAAGGTATCAACCAGGCCAGGCTCTTATCTGGAGAACTTGGGGAAGAACCTGCTTTCAGGCTTATTCAGGCTGTTGGAAATTCAGTTTCATCTTGTTATAGGACTGCTATACAAGTTGTTGAATGTTGGCCAAAGGCACATTCTCAGTTTCGCAAGGCCATTCTCAAATTCTTGCTCCATGGCTCTCTGTCTCATTAATGGAGAACCTTCCTTGTGTTGAATACATCTTGTACTATCAAGCTCTCAGGCTCTCTCTTTTGCTATTGCCAGAGAAAACTTTGTTTTTAAGGGACTCAGATAATGAGATTATGCCCATGTGGATTGTCTCCTTTTTGATAAACTCAAAGTAAACAGATGAATAAGCTTAATTATATCTACAAAATCCCTTTGCCATGTATATTAACATTATCATAGGAGTAGAGTGACATGCCATTGTATTCACAGGGTAGAAAATTATACAAAGATGAGGATCTTTAGAGAGGAGTCATCTTAGAATTTTGTCCTCCATGTTCATTTAATTGACTTCTTTTGGGAAAGCATTCAAAATAGGGAACAAAATGAATAAAGCCCCTATATGCAAATTGGTAACCATCATTATCTATTTCAGTAAATATGGGCAAATGGGGGCTAATCAGAGTCCTTGATTTGAAGACATGTTTTGTTTTATAGGAGTATGGACCAGGGAAGGTATTACATGTGGGAGTGTTTGAGCCTGTCTTTAAGTTCCCTGGACTTTGTTGTGTTTGACTACTTTTGGAGCAGCACTGTAGTCTTTTTTTTTTTTTTTTTTTGGGGGGGTTTTTGCTATAGGGTTCGGGCCC
>NW_006159501.1:333463-367872 GCF_000334495.1 Tupaia belangeri chinensis | reverse complement strand
GTTTTTGCTATAGGGTGCGTGCACTCGCCAGAAAGACAAAGAGAGACAGACAGAGAGACAGAAAGCGAGAAATCACCCCCCAGGGGGGGATGGCCACGCCGCAATCCCTTCTCCATTCTCCTCTTGGGATCCTGGGCACGCACACACACGCGCCCAGTGTGATTTTAAGCCACCAGGTCTGGGACTCGAACCATGGTCGACTACGTGGGAGTCCAGTGACATAGCCATTACGCTAACTGCTGGTCCCTGTACGGTAGTCTTTTGAGGTTTCTGACTGTCAAGGTGGGCATAGAACAGATTTCAGAACACCTTAACACACAAAAGAGTTATACACTAAAGATATTTTCTTTGGAATAGTCATGAAACTAAATATAAGAATAAAGTAGATATCTACTTAGTTCTTTTACGTAGAAACACAGATAACTCTCATGGTTGACCTCCAGAAAAACATCTGAGATGACAGAGTTGGTTTTGGAGTCAAGCAAATCTGACACTAGCCAGATTTAGTGCCAGCTAAAATAAGTCCTGCTGCTGACCACTTGTTTAACCTCAGGGGAGTTCTTTCACATCTCTGAGTCTTGTTTCTCTCTGTGTGTGCCTATAAAATAGGTATTATGATACCTAGTTGGAAGGTTTTTAGAACGAGATGTGTGGTAGCCTGAAGTAGTGATTGGAGTAAGCATATGGGATGGACTAAATCATATGTACCATTTCGCAACTGTTTCCATGAGGGGGTGGGATCTATTTCCCACTGTTTGAATACACTCTTGCCCTGTGATTTGCTTCAGTCAATATAATGCTGGAGAAGTCACATTATGTTAGCCTGGAGCCAAGGATGTGAACGGTTGCACTGACTACCTTTATCTTTTGGAATGTTGCTGTGATGGGGATGACTTGAAATCTTCATGGCTGAGAAAAATATGAACAGTGGGAACTAGTATTTCTGAACATATACTAGACACATTACATATTTTGTACTATTTATTACTGCTTAATCACTAAGCAGTATAGAGTGAAATGACTTGTCCAAAGTTATAAAAGTGATAATTGCCTCTAAAGTTTATGGTTCTGTGTTTAGTCACACTTTACCTTCTTTAGTCGACCAGTCTTCTGTAGGTGTCTTAACAATAAGTTGATCTGAAATCATATGCGATTAATTACATAATCTAAATAATTGGATCAGATAAATCTTTATAGTTCTAAACTATGAGTTATCTGATGAGACAGTGTCTCCATAAGTCTCAGAGCATGATGAAGGAGTAGCTTCTCATCTTGACCCTGTTCATGGTACATAAGAAAATATTCTTCTCTGAAGATGATAAATAGAAACTCCTTATCCAAAATATTGACTGAAGGCTTATGTATGTGTGCCATGCTCTTCCCAGATGGCAGTTATGTCAGCATTCTGTTTATGTAGGTCAGGGCTGCAAACTACAAATTCTGGGAAGATTGTTTAGGAAGAGAACATAACGTTTGGAATTCACTGGTGGAGAATAAGTTGTCTCTGAAACTCATAATTCTTTTTTTTTTTTGGAGAGATTTTCACTGTAGGGTGCGTGCACTCGCCAGACAGACAGAGAGAGACATAGAGACAGAGAGACAGAAAGCGAGAAATCATCCCCCAGGGGGGATGGTCATGCTGCAATCCCTTCTCCTCCATTCTCTTCTTGGGATCCTGGGCACGCACGCACACGCACCCGGCGTGACCTCAGGGGAGTTCTTTCACATCTCTGAGTCTTGTTTCTCTCTGTGTGTGCCTATAAAATAGGTATTATGATACCTAGTTGGAAGGTTTTTAGAACGAGATGTGTGGTAGCCTGAAGTAGTGATTGGAGTAAGCATATGGGATGGACTAAATCATATGTACCATTTCGCAACTGTTTCCATGAGGGGGTGGGATCTATTTCCCACTGTTTGAATACACTCTTGCCCTGTGATTTGCTTCAGTCAATATAATGCTGGAGAAGTCACATTATGTTAGCCTGGAGCCAAGGATGTGAACGGTTGCACTGACTACCTTTATCTTTTGGAATGTTGCTGTGATGGGGATGACTTGAAATCTTCATGGCTGAGAAAAATATGAACAGTGGGAACTAGTATTTCTGAACATATACTAGACACATTACATATTTTGTACTATTTATTACTGCTTAATCACTAAGCAGTATAGAGTGAAATGACTTGTCCAAAGTTATAAAAGTGATAATTGCCTCTAAAGTTTATGGTTCTGTGTTTAGTCACACTTTACCTTCTTTAGTCGACCAGTCTTCTGTAGGTGTCTTAACAATAAGTTGATCTGAAATCATATGCGATTAATTACATAATCTAAATAATTGGATCAGATAAATCTTTATAGTTCTAAACTATGAGTTATCTGATGAGACAGTGTCTCCATAAGTCTCAGAGCATGATGAAGGAGTAGCTTCTCATCTTGACCCTGTTCATGGTACATAAGAAAATATTCTTCTCTGAAGATGATAAATAGAAACTCCTTATCCAAAATATTGACTGAAGGCTTATGTATGTGTGCCATGCTCTTCCCAGATGGCAGTTATGTCAGCATTCTGTTTATGTAGGTCAGGGCTGCAAACTACAAATTCTGGGAAGATTGTTTAGGAAGAGAACATAACGTTTGGAATTCACTGGTGGAGAATAAGTTGTCTCTGAAACTCATAATTCTTTTTTTTTTTTGGAGAGATTTTCACTGTAGGGTGCGTGCACTTGCCAGACAGACAGAGAGAGACATAGAGACAGAGAGACAGAAAGCGAGAAATCATCCCCCAGGGGGGATGGTCATGCTGCAATCCCTTCTCCTCCATTCTCTTCTTGGGATCCTGGGCACGCACGCACACGCACCCGGCGTGAGTTTTAAGCCACCGGGTCTGGGACACGAACTGCGGTCGACTATGTGGGAGTCCAGTCACATAGCCATTACGCTAACTGCTGGTTCCCGGAAGCTCATAATTCTTGACACAGTCCACCTTGATTATCTGGAGGATTCAGGCTAACCATGCAGTCAGAGAGCCAGAGAACTCTGTCTATGGACACTGGGATGGAATGACTTTGATGGGTTGGGAATATTGAAAAAATTTAAAATATATGTATTTTAGAAAATAATTTTTTGAAATTTCCTGGGTAAGAGGGTCTCATGTAAAGGTGCTCAATAGGATACAAGGCTTTGGAAAATAAAAGTATCTTACTTGTTCTGTAAATTAGGTCTCTAAGCTGTAATGTTTTCATCTGTGAAACTGGAATTAAATGCTTATGTCACACATAACACAAATTTGTAAAACCTGGATGTGGTCATGCAAGTAAAAGCATATAGGAAGTTCAAAGGAAATTCTTAATAGCACATACTTCCAAGACAACTGACATTTAAAAAAATGCATGTGGTTTAGGGAGAAAAGGTCAATTGGAAAATGGCCAAAGGGCTTAAAAATCAGACAAATTAAGTAGAAATTGGTGACCACTATCTCATAAAGGCAAGAGAGCTTGGTGTCCATGTGAAATCAGGGTCTTGCTCTTAAGAAAATGATGAAGGTTTTCTTTCCACTTTTTATTCAGCTTACCCAAAACGGTGCACATTCACCTTTTTCCTCCATCCTGCTTTCAGCACTCACTTTTGTAAGTAAAAGTAACAAATGACCCCATTTCTCCCATTAGTAATGGCCATTAGCAGGAATGTTCCACACTCAGCAGCATTAACCAAACCCTAATTAGCCAAATGCAGTCTGCCACCTCCTCCTTACAATGTGCACCTTTCTTTCCCAGCCTGTGGTGACCCTCCTAAAAGAAACATGTGCAGAACTCCCCTCCTTTGCCCACTCTCCCTCACATCATTAATCAGTTTGCTATGCCTCATCCAAAGTGGGGAAATAAATCCAGTTTCCTGTCTCGTGCCGGCCAAAGGAACAGTGCTAAGAAGGACTTACATACCCACTCTCCTCATGTTCATGGCACATAGGCTGCTGCACCTGGAAGGGAGGCATGTTCAAGGGATGCGTCCTGGATCTAAGGTCTCCTATGTGAGAGCCTGAAGTGTCTCTGTGTAGGGCCCTGTCTTAAGTAGAACAAAACAGTGAATTACCTAAACCTGAAGGGTTTGGGCCCTTCAGGATTTTATCACCTTGCGAGAAGACAGTATTGAGGGAGACTAAGGGGCTTCCTCTATTAGGCAGATTTTATTTTATTTTTTATTATGTTATTTATTTTTGAGAGTTTTTGTTTGTTTTTACATAGGGCTTATGTACTCATCAGAGAAACAGAGAGAGACAGAGAGAGTGAGAAAACAGCCTCCGCAGGGGGCTGACCATGTTGTAATCACGTCTTCCATTTTCCCCTCAGGATATTGGGTATGCACATACATGCACCTGGCATGAGTTTCAAGCCGCCGGGTCTGGGACTTGAACCATGGTTGACCATGTGGGAGTCCAGTGCCTTAACTACTATACCATCTGCTAGTCCCTTTGTTTTTTAACTTATTTATATTTCTTCTAAGAGAGGGGCACCCTCTTTAAAAGACTGCAATCTTCACACTGCAGTCCATCCAGTTTCAGCCAGCCTGGATCATGGGGACCTACTTGTGCCAGGTGTTTTTAGGGAGGCCTCAGGACACAAATCTGGGACCTTCTCATGTGGTTCCAGTGTCACAGATCATTGTGTCACTGCTGTGCCACTGCCACTGGCTGATGAATTTTTTTAAAAAAGAAGGATAGGAGAGAGGCTTGAGATAACTATATATAATTCTCACACTCCACTACATTGTCCTTGAGTTCTCTTCTGCATGGAGATGGATGTCCCTTAGTCCAGGACAGCCCAGACTGTTGTCAAACTTGTCCACCTTGCATTTGGTGTTTTTGGAGGCATAAATGCACAAAATTAACTTTAGTAACTTTTTTCAGTCTTTTAAAGTTTGGCTTCCAGGTTGATAGTCTTCTTTTCCAGTTAGTCCTCTGCTGCCTACTTCTGTCTGCCCAGTAAAATAGAAAAGTGTGGTTCTCCTCCTGTGTTTCTCTTCCTGTGATGGTACCAACATCGCATCATGGCTCAGGTCAAGTCCTGAGGTTTATCTTAGACCTCTACATCTTTTTCTCTGTCCCAGCTTGTCATTCATTAGAATCTTTTGGCTTGACTTCATTAAATACCCTTCAAATCTGGTCACACATCGCCATTGTATGCCCAGTGTCTTACTCCAGGCCCTTCATGGCACTCTGAGTGCTTTCTAGTCTAAGCACTAAACACACTGAGTTATACTTACACTTTTTTATGTTTTGCTTTTCATTAGTTCCTGAAAATCCTGAGGGAGATGGCCCATGCAATCCCTTCTCCTCCATTCTTCTCTCAGGATTTAAGGCACTCATGCACATATGCATAACCTGTTTGAAGCCACCATTAGGGACTCTTAACTGCGGTAGATCACATGGGAGTCCAGAGCCTTAACCACTACGCCACCTGCTAGCCCCAATAATATTCTTTATTTTTATTATATTCCCTTCTCAGGGTTAAACCCAGGATCACATGTTGCATTTAGTTTTCATATTGCTTTAGTCTTCTATATCTGGGCTAGTTCTTTAGCCTTTCTAGATTTTTTTTTGACATTGACTGTATTTGGAAATTAGAAGAAGCCACATCTTTCGTAGTATGTTCCTAATTTTGGGTTTGTCTGTCAGTTCCTTATCATTAGATTCATGTTATGTTTTGGGCAGTAAGCCACTGAAATGATGTTGTCTCCTCCTCCGTGCATCTTATCAGTGCTTCACGACTTGATTGAATTTGTGTTCTTCCTATTTCTCCATTATAAAGTCACTATAAAAGTCTTTGTAATTAATATTCAATTGTGATGGATTATGTAAACAGTTATCATCAGATTCACCTCTAGTTTTGGCTTCCATTGATTATTTTCTAGCTCCCTGATTCCTTCAGATGACATTTTATTATACTTTAATAAGATACTCTCTCTTCTGTATTTACTCATTTCTGGAAGTAGAAACTCATAGTTTCTTCTTTTATTCAATGAGTATAAATTATCGCTATTATGCTTTGATGTGCAAATTGTTGCATATTTGGCTAATGGAAGCCCTTTCAAGTGGGTTCCTGTATGCTTTTGAAATGTCCCATGTTCCTTTCAGTACTTTCTTATTATGTAAAGTGACAAAAATCTCTCACTTATCTTGTGCTTTCTGTCTTTCATCCCTGAAATCAACTGTTTCTCCAGAGTTCGATTTCCTTTTAGTGTACGATAATATTTAGAAGCCAATTTATAGTATTTAAGACCTGCACAAGTAGAAACTTGTTATTTCTAGTATGCCATTGCTTTTAAGCCCTTTCAATGGCTGGATTGCTGTCACATCCTCACATGTGTACATGCGTGCACATGCACATATGTTTATTACTATGTCCCTTTATTTACAAGCCTATTTATAGCATTAAATGCCATTAATTTATATTGGTATCTCTGATTGTTATTCAATGCCACAGAGTTCAATTTAATTTCCTCCTTTTTCTATATTTGTAACTCCCTTCTGGCTTTCCTCAGCATATTTATTTCTTAATTTAGAATACACAAAAAGGACCAGCTCCATGGTCCAGTGATTTAGGCAGCTGGATTCCATATAGCCAAGTGTGTTATTTAAGTCTCAGACCCAGTGACTTGAAAAACATGCCAAGTGGGTGTGCATGTGTGCCCAAAATCTTAAAAGGAAAGAGACATGGAAGAGAAGGGATTATGGCATGACCATTCGTCATGGGGTATGTTTTCGCCTCTCTCTCTTTGGCAAGTGCTAATCCATAACAATGTGCACAATATTGTTTTGGTAAACAGAGTCTTCTTTTTATCTCTCTGCCTCTAATGTGTTTTGTTCTAAATTTCTTACCTCTACCAGACCAAATTTTAACAATTTGACACTCTAAATCTCCTGTTTAAAAATGCTATGGTATGGGGCAAGCAGGTGGTATAGTGGTTAAGACAGTGGACTCCCACATGGCTGACCCCTGTTTGATTCTGAGACCCAGTGGCTTGAAACTCACACTGGGCACATGTGTTCGTGTGCCCAAAATCCCAAGAGGAGAATGGAGGAGAGGGGATTGTGGTGTGGCCATCCCCTGGAAGGGGTGATTTCTTGCTTTCTGTCTCTCTGGCAAACATATGCAATCTAGAAGCAAAGATCTATAAAAATAAATGAATAAATAAATAAATACATAAATTAAATTAAATATGCTGTGGTCTCATATTACCTTGACATGCCTTGGTTAACACTACCTATCTTCCCAATGGCTTTCCTTTCTCTTACCTACACCAGATGTCTCCCCATTTGAGAACATTCCACACACTTTCTGTGTCTGTTATGCATGTTCTTCCAATTGGCTGAATTATTCTCATGTCCTTCACTCTTGAACTTCCCAGACAACTTGTGCTCTTTTTAACCTGGTATACCCTACTTATCTCTCAAGATGCAGCTCAGTTATCAACTCCTTGTAAATTCTGCAGTATCATCCAGGAAGATTTAAATACTGCCCTCTCTGGCTAACTTAGCCCTTATATCTTTTTCTGTTTGTATTATCTATCCTCTTTTATTTATATTATTTATATTATGTTAAAGGTTATGATCTTTGACATATTTATCTGTTTCTTGACTAGAATAAGGGTTGATTGGTGGTAGCAGAGGTAGTATCTTAGTATCTAATTCTCTCTCTCTCTCTCTCGTTTAGGCTTTTACCATAGGGTACTTGTGTTTACTGTAAAGAGACAGAGAGAGAGAGAGGGAAAGTGAAAAATCATTCCCTGTTGGGATTGCCACGGCACAATCCCTTCTCCATTTTCCCCTTGGGATTGTGGGCACACATGTACTTGTGCCTGGGGTGATTTTCAAGCCACCAGGTTCAGGCTGAACTATGGTTGGCTGTGTGAGAATCTAGCTTCTAACCAGCAGTTAGTGTAATGACTATGTTGCTGGACTCCCATGTAGTCGACTGCGGTTCGAGTCCTGACCTGGTGGCTTAAACTCATGCCAGGCGCGTGTGCGTGAGTGCCCAAGATCCCAAGAGAAGGGATTGTGGTGTGGCCAACCCCCTTAGGGGGTGATTTCTCACTTTCTGTCTCTCTTTCTGTTCAGCGTACGTGCCCTATAGCAAAAACTCCCCTCCCCCGAAAAAAAGAAAAAAAATACTAGCTTCTTAACCACCATGACATTTGCTGCCCCCAGCATCTAGTTTTCTTAACACAGTGCCTAGTGTATTAAATTCTTGTTGTATATGTTAGCATATTGTTACTACCAAATATATTTTACTTATTACATTACTCATAAATAAATGCCCATAAGATTTTGCTCTGCTTAAGTTATATTATAGAGTCCTAAGAATCTCCATTTCTCTGAATTTCCCAGAGTAGTTAATATATAGTAGACCCTTAATATCTATTTTAGAGCACAAAACTTAGACATTTAAAACTAAAGCCATTCCTCCTTATGGAAATACAAGCTACAAAACTATATCTTAAAGAATCTCATCAATAAGGCACATACTTAGTTAGCATAATGGCTGTCGCTGGACTGCCATGTAGTTGACCCTTGTTCAAATCCCGGACCCGGTGGCTTAAACTCATGCCGGGCGCGTGTGCATGCATGCCCAAGATCCCAAGAGGAGAATAGAGGAGAAGGGATTGTGGCATGGCTATGCTCCCTGGAGGGTAATTTCTCGCTTTCTGTCTGTCTGTCTCTCTCTCTGTCTTTCTGGCAAGCACATGCACCCTATAGCAAAAACTTCTCCAAAAAAAGGAAAAAAAAAATAAAGCACATACTTTAATAAGCATTACCAGTTGCTTCATAATTGGTCCTATTCTATCATATTTTTGCCACAGATATCATTTTTTTTTTTTTTTGGAGAGGTTTTCACTATAGGGCACGTGTGCTCACCAGACAGACAGAGAGAGACAGAAAGCGAGAAATCACCCCCCAGGGGGGATAACCACGCCGCAATCCCTTCTCCTCCATTCTCCTCTTGAGATCTTGGGCACGCACGCACACACGCCCGGCATGAGTCTTAAGCCACCGGATCCGGGACACGAACCGTGGTCAACTACATGGGAGTCCAGCGACATAGCCATTACACTAACTGTTGGTCCCTGCCACAGTTACCATTTTGTCAGAACAAAGAAAATATTTTTAAAAATAATGTTCATGAAACTCTATTACCCTAATGTCCAGCGACTTTTATTTATTTATTTATTTATTTATTTAGTTAGTTAGTTAGTTAGTTTCTTTCTTCTATTTATTTATTTTTTTTTCCAAGAGAAAAAGGAAAGTTTATTGAGAGAAAGAGCATCCAGGGGTCAAGATGGAGGTACTACAGCCCACTCTACCAAGGTCTTCTATGAGTGAGGGACAGAGAGGGACAGCACCCCCCAATAGGGTTCCATGATTTACCCTAGTCTCTAGCCAACCCTGGGTCATGGGCACACATATGCCCAGTGTATTTGAATTGGAAACACTTCCAGATGGGACTGCCTTGCAGAGTATCACATTTTTATCACTGCACAACTGTCTGGCCTCTCTAATGCTTTATTGAATGTCTATTATAGTATATACAGAGAGCTAAGCTATGTAGTTTTTATCATTTGTCTTACTTAATCTTCAACAATCACACATAGTAAAACAGTTTTTTCATATTTTACAAATCAATAATGCAAGGCTTAAAGAAGTCAAATAACTTGCCCAAAGCCACATGGTTCAAGAGTGGAAGATTTGGCTTCAAACCTAGAAGGATCTGTCTCTGAAGTCCTTGTTTCTAACTATTATTTTGATGTCTAAGAGATAATGAAAGATTTTTAAAAATTGTAAATAATTCAAAGAGAACTTTGGATCAAAAAATGTTCAAGAAAATGTAAAACAAGAACTTAGGTTGTGTTTATTGAGGAAAATATTTGAAAACAGGATTAAGATACACTGTGCTCATGATAAGTATTAGATTAGAAACCTACTAATTTTGCTAATCAGTTAACAAGTTTGCCAATGAAGATAGTCGTTTGATATAACAATTATTCACTATGAAGTCTGAACTATATTCCGATGTGAGAAACTTCTTAGCTGTTCATCAGCGTTATTTATGTGCATGAATATTTTTATGAAGGTGAAAATATCACAACTTCTATATGATTTATGGTGATCACATCATAGAAGCCACACTCTCATGAGTAGGTTAATGATGTCTCATGAAACTGAATGAGTTTTATATCTTCTTAGAAGAGCTTAGTTCTTGGGGACCAGCATTTGGTGTAATGGCTATGTTGCTGGACTCCCATGTAGTCAACCACAGTTTGAGTCCCAGACCCGGTGGCTTAAACTCATGCCGGGCACATGTGAGTGTGTATCCAAGATCCCAAAAGGAGAATGGAGGATAAGGGGTTTCAGCATGGCCATACCCCCGGGGAGGTGATTTCTCACTTTCTGTCTCTTTGTTTCTCTCTTTCTGGTGAGCGCACACACCTTGTAGCAAAAACCTCTCCATTTTCTCTATATACACCTACCCTCCCCTGTGTATCTGTCAGTTATGCTGTAGGACTAGGCCTAAGACTCTTCAGCCTATTCTTTCTTAAATCACTGAAACTTAAGTACTTCTGTTAGCAACATAAAATGGACTGAAAAATTTCTCTCAGCCTACAGCATGGTAAACAGCACAGAGGATGGCAAGTGCATTGGAGAGAATGAATGAGCGATTTATTCTTTCTCCCATTTATAGCAACCAGTGCTCATGAGAACTAACTCTTTTCAGGAGATGCAAGACTCACTCAGTCTTGTGAGACATCATAAAACTATTCATGAGTGCTGCCTCTGTGATGTAATCACAATGAGTTGGTCACTACCCACTAGGCTTCCCTACCTCCCAACATCGAATTCCCAAACAGGAAACTGTGGGGGACAAACCATGATCCAAACCATACAAGTGTTTTGAAACTGCCAAGTCAGTGGCAGCTCTTACTGAGTTTGATGCTACTACTACATGATGTGCATCTATTATCAGTCCTATTTCACCTCATTTTCATTATCACTTACATGTCTGTTTTTCATGATACACTAAGAGCTCCTGGATTATATGTTTTTACACTGATGCTTCAACACAGGCTTCAATAAATGTTGTCGAAGGAATGAAGGATGAGTGGCTAACTGATGAAATGGATGACCTTCCTTTCTAGGATCTTTTTAACCCATTCACTCCAAGGCCTGACCTCGGAATGTGAAGCTGTGGGAAGGAAAGAGGGATATACATTCATTTCTGAAATAGGACCTGCATGGCAACAGATGGGTTATACGCTGTAATAGACGGATATTAATGATGGAACCAGAATCCAAACTACTTATTGTTTTGACTATAAAACTTGAGGGCCAGCAGAAACACAGTTTATCTTATTGGGGAAGAATGATACTTTTGGTGAGACAATAGACTTAAGAAATGATAGGCGATAGCCAAAATCCACTCTTCTATTTTGAAGTATAAAATGAATTGTTCATTTATCATTTTCTATTGTGCTAGAACTCATTCCAGTTTAATGATGAATGCTTCAGAGGGTGGATATGTTTATCATCCTGATTTGGTCAATACACAATAGATATGTGTTTTGAAAATCAGGGCCAGCCAGTGGTGTGGTGGGTAAGGTAGCTGGGTCCCACATCACTGACTGCATGGTTTGAATTTTCACTCGGAGGCTTGAAAAACACTATGAGCATATGTGGGGTGGTCCAAAATTCTGTAAGTAGAAATACAGGAATAAGAATTATAGTATGTCCATCCCCATGGGGAATGCTTCCTTATTTTCCCTCTCTCACTCACTTTCAGTGAGCACATGCACCATTTAGCAAATTTAAAAAAAGCAAAAAACAAAACTAAACCAAAAATATACACTGTACCTTTTAATAGCATAACTATTGTATGAAAATTAGAACTATTATGAACAAATTAGAAATAATAAAATGATTTTTAAAATTAAGGACCAGTGGAGTAGGTGATATTTCATATATCAAGAAAAATGAATGTATGTCAAATAATACAGGAAACTGAGGCCTAGAAAGCAGGAAGGACTTACCTAAGTCACATAGCAAATTGATGATATAACCAGGTCTAGAAACTAGGTCGTTGAGTTCTGTTTTGTTACTATACATAGTTGTTTACTTTTATTTTATTTCATTTCTCACAGTCAGTCCACCTTTCCCATTTACCAGAATTCAATAACAAAACATTTCTGAAAACTAGCTTTATAATAAACCTTGGTCAGGCACCGCAGAAGCAAAGGCAGGATGACAGTGCTAGGTTAGCAAAACACTAGCTTTTCTTTCTCTCTCCTCCCTAGACAAGGGATGGCTTGCTCCCAGAGGGTAGGCGGAGGTCAGAACATGCCTGTCCAGGAACATGGCCCTTTGCATTCTGCACCTTGTGATTATGCATGTATTCTGAGGCTCAGTGTCACTTTCTGCAGCGCCCATTGATAAACAGTATGCAGAGAATGGACAAGAATGATTATAAAGAGGGAGAAAATGTCCAGATGTTAGTAGCTCATAATGTTTTAATTTAGAATAATGCTTTTACCCAACGCCATCACCAAAGGTTTGTCTTTGGTTTATTTGTGTTATCACAACAGTGACGATGGAGTTAAATGCAGCCTTTGAAAAGAGGATTTTTGCTTGTTTCATTTATATTCTACTGTTCTTTCATGAAACATTTCTAAATATCCATGGGGCGCAATTCTTACAAAAATAAATCAGATAAACCTAGGGTTTTTGCCAAGTCAAATATCTACAGTTTCTGGTAATTATGTAATTTCCAACTCTGCTGCAGTGACTATTGCTGATAAGTCAATCGTCATGAAGAGAAATGTTCCAGACCAATCTTTATTACTGTGTCCTTCACTGATATATGCAAAGTCTTTTTTTTTTTTTTTAAATAAAAAAGCAGAGTTGTAACTTTTTTTTTGGCCCCTAGCGAATGGCTTCTCATCATAACAATTTATATCTGGAGAATGTCATAGTAAAATGTGAAAATGGTAAATTAAAACCGGTAAAATTGGGTTCTGCTGTTATTAATAAAAACTGCTCTGGTTTTCACCATTTTGTTATGATGGCACTGCCTTACACTGCAACTTCGCAGTGATGTCTTTCTGGCGTCACAAGTTGATCTGGCCCAGACAAAAGCAATATTTAGAAAGTTACTTTGTGGAACTTCTTTGGGTAGAAATTACCTAAGAATCATGTGCTAATTTAAATGCCTCCTTAGAGCTGAGGTTAAACACATTGATTGGAAAGAGCTTTTATGGGGAGAGGAACTCTGCTATTTCTTAGGAGTGATATAAAATAAACAAACTGAAAATACCAGCATGCTATATATATTTTTTAGAATCACATCTGTTTGATACACATATGTGTTGTTTATAATTCTTATAGTAAAATAAAAGTGTTATTTTCAAATCATAATTTTTGCCATATTTTAGCAGGAATCCCGTAAGACAAACTCTTCTCTGTAGTTAGAACTCATGACGGTATGAGCTTGCCTTTATTGGAGTTGTAGTTTGTACAGTTTTTGCTCACATTATCTCATTCATTTCTTGTAATAGGCATAGGAGGAAAGCATGTTTATTTTTCTCTCTTTAAATATTGACTGTAATTTATGATTTACATATACTCATTACATATTTTTGTAGGGTACAGAATGGTCTTTAAAAGCATGTATAGGACACATAATTAATTGAGGATATAAACATATTCACCACCTTCAATATTTAACATATATATATTATGTTGTCAACATTTGAAACCCATTCCACTGGTTATTTTGCAAGTATGTACCAAATTTTCTATGATGTTCTTTACTGTAAGATACAGTCCAGGGACCAGCAGTTGGCATAATGGCTATATCGCTGGACTCCCATGTAGTCGACCGCGGTTCGAGTCTCGGACCTGGTGGCTAAACTCACACTGGGCACATGTGTGTGCGTGCCAAGATCCCAAGAGAAGAATGGAGGAAAGGAGTTGTGGCGTGGCCACCCCCTCTGGGGGGGTGATTTCTTGCTTTCTCTCTCTCTGTGTCTTTCTGGTGAGTGCACTCGCTCTATAGCAAAAACCTCTCAAAAAAATAAAATAAAATAAAATTCATTCCAAAGAAAGACTCAGCTACTTATAACATTTTGGACCTTCTGTCTATTATCTAGTTTTATACAATGAGTAATAGTTATAATACATATAAAAAGAGAAAACTGTCTATCAAATAATCTATGGATTTATATTTAGACCTTCTTGTGCATAAAACAATTGAATCTGCATTTTTAGTTTAATCCTGACATTCAATGTTATTATCAAATGTGTAGACTTACCCTTTTATTCTAATTGCTTTGTGTTCTCTTACTTCTATTTGTCTCCCTTTAGCTTCCCTGGTGTCATGGTCCCCTAAGTATTTCCTGAAGAGCCAGTTTTATTTTGGTGAATTCTTTCAGCATTTGTTTATCTGGGAATGATTTTATTTCTCCTTCCTATTTGAAAGGTAATCTTGCCGGGTATAGTACACTTGGCTGAAATTGCTTTTCTTTCAGAGTTCTAAATATGTCTTCCCATTCTTTCCTTGCCTGTGTTGTTTCTATTGAAAGATCTGATGTTAGTCTAGTGTATATACTTGTAATTAACTAGGCATTTATCTCTTGCCATTTTTAGAATATTGTCTTTGTCTTTGGTTTTTACCAATTTGCTATGATAAACCTTGGAGAAGATCTTATGTTATATCTACTTGATGTCCTTTGTGTTTCCTGGATTTGGATGTCCGCGTGCCTCTCTAAATTTGAAACGTTTCAGCTAATATACTATAAAAGATGTTTTCTATGCCTTCATATGTCTCTTCACCTTCTGGAATACCAATTATGTGGATATTTGGCTGTTTAAAGTTATCTAGAATTTTCTCATATATTGTCCTCATTTTTAATGGTTCTTTCTCTTCTTTTTCTAAGGTTGTTTTTTCTTTGTTTGTTTGTATTTTTCATAGGGAGCATGTGCTCACTGGAGAGACAGTGAGAGGGAAAGTGAGAAATCATCCCATAGCAGGGATGGCTGTGCTACAATCCCTGGTCCTCCATTCTTCTTCTGGAATTTGGTCACATACTCACATGTACCTAGTGTGAGTTTCAAGCTACCAGGTATAGGACTTGAATCATAGTCAGTCATGTGGGAGTCCATAACCTTAACTGCCATGCCATCTGCTTCTCTTTATATTTATTCTTCTGTTTTGTTCAGTTGCTTGGATTAAATTGGATACTTTATTTTCAAGGTTAGAGATTCTTTCTTCTGCATGTTCTAATCTGCTGTTGATACTTCTGAGGGAAGTTTTGATACCCTGCATTGTTTTCTTTATCTCCAGAAATTCTGTTTGATTCTTCTTCAGTGTATCTATCTCTTTATGGAGTTCCTCCTTCAAGTCATGGAAAGATTTTCTCATATTCTGGAATTGGTTGTCTCTTTTTTCTTGCATCTTATTGAGTTTTGTTACATTAAATATTCTGAAATTTTTTTCTGTCATTTCTGTGACCCATTGTATTGTATCCATTGTTGGTGAGGAACATACTCCCGTGAAGTAGGAAGAAGTGAGTATATCACTAGATGACTAAAAATCAAAGAGAACCCTCAGAAATAGGAGAAAAATCAGGAAATACCCCCTTTTAAAGACCTTTTCCCATCTCTATCCCTGTATAGTCCTAGATAAAACCAAAGAAGCAGGGATTCCAAGTATACACACTAATTCTAAATGAAATATGTGGAAGCTTTTCAATCTTCTCCCTCTCTGATATAGCCTCAGCTGCACTACTACACCAGTAAAAGAAACAGAAAAGAACAGGAATGTTCTAGGCATATGGCTTTCCAGAAAAAGAAGACAGTCAAATACAAGGTCTTTAGATAGAAACATCTGTTGAAGTGACCAATAAAGCACGTGGGAGGTGAATGGCATCCAAGACAGAGGCAGAGAGCAGATTATGTAGAAAGTAATAAACCTGTTTCTACTCTATATATGAGGCTCTGTTATTGAAGTATTGGGAAAGAGGATCAGCATGAAATCATTTATGTTTTAGAAAGATCACTCTACTCTGTGAAGAAAATCATCTGAATTAAGAATCCCCACATAAGGAAGTTATTATATTAATTAAAAGACAGTAGTGGGTTGAAGTAAGATAATAGAAATAGGGAAAATGTTGGGGCCAAAAATTCTCAACAAGATACTTGCTAACTGTATTCAACAGCATATAAAAAAGTTATTCATCATGACCAGGTAGGCTTTATTCCAGGGATGCAAGAATGGTTTAACACATGCAAAAACATAAGTGTAATACACGATATTAACAGAAAAAAAAAGATTAAAAACCATATGATCATTTCAATTGATGTGAAAAAGCATTTGAAAAAATAAAACATTCCTTTATGATTAAGACATTCAGAAAAATTGTCATAGAAGGATCATTTCTCAGCATAATAAAAGCTATCTATGAAAAACCCATACAGCTAACATTGTAAACTAGTACAAGACAAGGCTACCCATTTCTCCGCTCCTATTCAATATAGTACTGGAAATCTTAGCCAATGCAATCAGACAAAAGAAAGAATTAAAAAGCATTCCAATGGGGAAAGAAGAGCTGAAATTACCTCTGTTTGCAGATGACCTGATTATATACATAGAAGACCCAATTGTATCCACAAAAAACTTCTTGAAGTAATAAATGCATATATTAAAGTGACAAGATACAGAATTAATTTATAGCATTTATAGTATATAGAAATCTATAGCATTTCTATATACAAAAAACAAGTAGACAGAGACAGAACTGAAGAAAGTTATCCTGTTTACCATAGCCACAAGAAGTATAAGATACCTAGGAATAAAACTAAGCAAGGAAGTCAAAAACCTCTATGAGGAAAACTATGAAAACCATAAAAAGGAAATTGAAAAGGATGCAAAAAAGTGAAGGACATCCCTTGTTCCAGGATTGGGAGAATTAATATAATCAAAATGGCAATCCTACCCAAATTAATCTACATATTTAATGCAATCCCTGTAAAATTACAAGAGACATTCTCCATAGATCTAGAAAAGACAATCATAGAATTTGTCTGGAATAATAAAAGACCCTGTATTGCCAAAACCATTCTGCGCAAGAAGAGTGTAGTGGCAACTCACTTCCTGATCCCAAAATATATTACAAAGCTGTGATAATCAAAACAGCATAGTATTGGTACAAAAACAAACAGGACCAATGGAATAGAGTAGAGACCCCAGAAATAAACCCCCAAACGTACATACAATTAATCTTTGACAAAGGGTACCAGTCAATCCAGTGAGAAAACAAAAAAACTCTTTAGCAATTGGTGTTGAAAAACCTGGGTATCCACATTCAGAAAGATGAATCTGAACCCCTATCTGTCACCATTAACAAAAATCAACTCAAAGTGGATGAAAGATCTAAACCTAAGACTGCAAACTATAAAACTACTGGTGGAAAAACACTGAGGAAACTCTGGGAGACATAGGGGTAGGCCAAGACTTCTTAAGCAAGACCCCCAAAGCACAGGCAATAATTCTCAAAATAGGCAGGTGGGATTACATCAAATTAAGAAGTTTCTGCACAGCAAAGGACAATATAATTGATGTGAATCAACATCCCTTGGAATGGAAGAGGAGTTTTGTTAACTGTGCCTCAGATAAGGGGCTGATAACCAGGATACACAGAGAACTCAAGTGGCTTACCTGGAAGAAAATGATCAACCCAATTGAAAGATGGAAAAATGAAAAGAATAAACAACTCTCTAAGGAAGACATAAGAACAGCCAAAAAACATATGAAAAAATGCTCAATATCCCTCATCATAAGGGAGATGCAGATCAGAACCACGATGAGATACCACCTAATCCCAGTCAGAATGGCGAAGATCAAAAATAACAGCTGTGTCTCAGATAAGGGACTGAATACACAGGGAACTCAAGTGGCTTACCTGGGAGAAAATGATTAACCCAATTAAAAGATGGGAAAATGAGCTGAATAAACAACTCTCTAAAGAAGACATACAAACAGCCAAAAAGTATATGAAAAAATGCTCAACATCCCTCATCAAAAGGAAGATGCAAATCAAAACCACAATGAGATACCACCTAACCCCAATCAGAATAGTGAAGATTAAAAAAAAAAAAAAAAAAAAGATAAGTGCTAGAGGGAATGTGGTGAAAGGGGAACACTCCTACATGGTTGGTAAGAATGTGAATTGGTCCAGCCACTGTGGAGAACAATATGGAGGCTTCTCAAAGACCTTCAAATAGAACTACTATATGATCCAGCAATTCCACTCCATGGAATATTATTCAGCCATAAAAAAGAACAAGGCCCTGGAATTTGATAGAAAGTGTATGAATGTGGAAGATTTGTTGCTGAGTGAAGCAAGTCAGGCTTTGAAAGAGACATTGTATGTCTCCACTTAACATGTACTGACTGTCCGTACTCTGTGATAGAGACTGAAAGACTGGAGGACATAAAAGCATTAAAAATTGTTATGGACACTAGAGACAAAGTGAAAGAAGAGTATGGGAGGGGAAGAGTACAGGAAAGGAAATTTTGGGGAAAAAAACAAGAGGTAAGATAATCGTGGGGCACAGATATGGTTTATTATCTGTTGATGAGGATGTGTATAGTATTCTCAACCGAAGTGAAGTGTATATCACAATAGGTAAAGTCTCTTTACAATCTAAATGATGTATAGCTATTGAATGTCTAACTAATAATAATAAAAAAGAAAGAAAAGGTTGGGGCCAGCAGGTGGCATAGTGGCTAAGGTGTTGGACTCCCACACAGCTGACCACAATTCAAGTCCTGGACATGACAGCTTGGAAAATAATGCCTGGTGTGTCTGCATTTGTGCCCAAAATCCCAGGAGAAGAATGGAGGAAAAGGGATTGCAGAGCATGGCCTTTCTCCCCAAAGGGTGAATTTTTTAAAATGCTTAATTCCAATTTAATTGATATAGTACTTTCAGGTATGGAAGAGGACATGCATTAGTAAACATAGTGCAGACGGCCCTATAAGATACAAGGATATTATGGGAACATACAATAGAATTTCTGTTGTTAAATGCCTTCTTCTTTGGGATATGATGCATAACTTCATCCTTTTACTTGTCCTTGAAAAATGCTTCCAAGAGTTTTAACCTGACTAGGAAACCCTAGTTTAATATCTCCTCTCCTTTCTTGGTTAACCAGTTCTTTTAAAAACCTTTTACAGGTGGAAATACTGCATGATTTTGAGGCAGCAGTTACAGATGAACTCACTTTACGAAGCGGCATTGTGGTGCTGTTGGTCCCTCAGACTCAGAATCTGACCAGGTAAGAGATAACATTAGAAGATGCTGCAGGCCACATTAATTGTTCCCAGGGGTCAGTTGTATGCAGTGACTTTATGAAGATTTTTCTGTTTTCCTGAGAGTGATTTTTCACTTTCCCTCTCATTATCTCCTCCTGTCTCCCTCTGGGAAGTGCATGTGTGCTATGGCAAAAACTTTTTTAAAAAAAGGAAAAAAATAAATAGAAAAATGGTGATTTGTTATAATTTGTGGCTGGATTTGATATGGTCTGTGAAGGAAATGGGATGGAGAGGTTAACTGCAAAGTTTTACTTAATGAGCTAAGCTTTTAGCGTTCACATATGAGTGAGAAAATGTGGTATCTATCCTGAATTAATGGCTCTTCCCTTTGCTCCAGAAATTAAGGGAGCCAGATCCCACATGGCCAATCGTACTTTGAATTCCAACCCAGGAAAATTGAAAAACACATCTGGTGCATGTGAGAGTGAATGCTCAAAATAACGAAAGGAAGGTGGAATGGAGTAAAAAGGATTGTGATGTGACCACACCCCAATGGGAGAGGGGCTACTTTCTCTTTCTCTGGCAAACAAATACACCATCTGGTAATAAAAAAGCAAAATTTTTTTACTTAAGATACTGAGTATATAGAATTTGCATGTTTTGAGATAAGGAATATTGAAGATTGTGTAGATTTTCAGGTATTAGATATCAGAATTCTCTTTTCAACTTGTTAAATTTGAGATGCCAATTCAATATCCATGTGTATATGTTATGTGGAAGTTTGGATCCTTGAGTTTGGAGTTAAAGACAGATTTTGGACCTGAAGATGGATAGATGGCATTTAAACCCATATATTCACGTAGGGTATGAATATAGAAAGATTAAATAAATTTTGACATATGTTTACAGTGTGCAATGATCAAATCAGGTAATCATCACATTTATCACCTCAAACATTTATCATTTCTTTTTGTTGGGAACATTCAAATCCAATCTTCTGGCTTTTTTGAATACACAATATATTATTGTTACACATAATTGCCATAAAGTGTATTGAACTCTAGAAATTATTCTTGGGTACCTAGTTGTAATTTTGTATCCATTAACCAAAATCTCTCTATTTCCTTACCCTCTACACTTTTAAGTTTCTAGTAACCCCTATTCCAATCTCTACTTTCATGAAATCAACTTTTAGCTTCCACATATGCACGAGAGTATGTGGTACCCATCTTCCTCTTTCCTGTACCTGACTTATTTCAGTTAATGGGTCTTCCAGATCCATCCATGTTGCCATGAATGATAGGATTTCGTGCTTTTGTATGATGTAGTAGTATTTCATTGTGTATTTCTGCCACATTTTCTTTACCCATATGATTCCTTTTCTTTATTATTTTGATTTTATTTTCCCATTCTCATGTTAAAATAAGGATATTGGTACACAGTTGTTTGTATCACTGAGTATTTTCTTTGGCTATATTTCTAAGAGTGCAGGTTCTCGACTTATTAATCAAAATATTTTTAAGACATGAGATATTTGTTGCCAGTACTATTAGGTGGAAACCCATGTGTTCAAGTGTTGGGTTCTTTCTAGAGGAACCCTCTTGTCTCTTTTCATAGGTATAGATGTGACTTACCTGATGGATAAATTTAGAAGGTTTGATTCAGTTCCTTCTGGATTCTATTTCTTTCAGGTAAAATTGCACCATAAAATGTACCACTAGGTCTTTTTTTGTCATGTGGGTAGATTACCAAAATAGATTCTGGATGGCTGGACACCTGGATTTGTGCATTTGCCAATAGTTTGTAGAAAATTGAAGAAAAGGGGTCAGTAAGTGGCATATGGCTGACTGTGCAGTTTGGGTCCTGTTTCTGGTGACTTGAAAATCATGTCAGGCATCTGCTGTTTGCTCTTCACCTGTCTGACATTCATATCTAATTCTTGACTAGTTTTGAACTGAAATTGAGGAGAAATTTCTAATGTATAATACATCCCAATAAATCTTAGCTATTCTTAGCATCTCAGGCAAATGAGCAAATACAGACAGCTATGCCAGCTTGCTTTGTAGAAATTAGTGCCAAAATTTGGTAGAATGCCAACTGGTAATGATATCAGACTATGAGAATAAAACAAATTGCATATTTCTTAAATTTATGAAATTATTTTTTAAGGAAGGCAGTGAATTTACTGGCTAGCATCAGCCAGTGGAATAGGAAAAATCAGACTTGGAAAGCAGCCGGAATTATGATTCAAGTGTATGCTTGATGGCAAAGGTAGAGTATGGGGCACCCATTTTTTACTGGTATGCCCACCTATGTGGATGAGTTTTGAGAGCCACTCCTAGGTACTAAAATACTTAAAGCTCATGGCATGTATTTGGGCAGTAGTAAATAATGGTTATCAAAGTGATTAAGAGCAGATCTGAAACACAACAAAACAATTTGTTAAAGTGGCCTCATACTGGGTTATGGATTCAAAGCCTGGTGGATAATTTGGATGGACAGTCATTGACTCTATAGCCCTGCACAGCACCTTCCTATTCAGAAGCGTCAGGAGGAATCCCTGCAATGTCCTTAATCACCTGAGAAGCATCCTTAGGGTCACTGTATCATGTTTACAAAAGAAGAAGATAGTGTGGGGACACATTAAACAACCAATCAAAAAAAAAAACCCACAAAACCAAAGTGACCCCTGTTGTCAAGAGTCTGACTTCATCAGAAAGTTAAATTAATGTTAATTGTATTTGTAGATAAACTATTAAAGAGGTATTTTATGTAAATCTAAGTCATTAGGCCCTACTCCAATTTAACTGATGTCATTGTAAGATGAGATTAGGACACAGACACATACCAAGGCCATGTGAGGACAGAGGGAGAAGACTGCCATCTACAAGCCAAAGAGAGAGGTTTCAGAAGAAACCAACCTTGCTGATACCTTGATATTGGATTTCTAGCCTCCTAAGTTGTGAGAAAATACATTTCTGTTGTTTAAGTCACCCAGTTTGTGCTGTTTTGTTATGGCAACTCTAGAAAACCAATTCACTTAGATAGATGCAGAAGGGGGGTTATTGCATCATGACATGATTACATGCAGAAGGGGGGGTTATTGCACCATGACATGATTTTCCTGCAAGTGTGAGGAAAAAAATGGGTTTACTCTGGATGTGAAGAGCCTGCGGAATGCTGTGTCCTGAGGAACCCTTTTTAAAGAACTGGGTTGACTCCATGTGAGTAGTTCGCAGTGGCCGCTCCCTCCTTATCCTCAGCCTTACACTTTGTTGACTTGCATTTCAATCTGTTACAAATTCATTATAACCATCCCTCCTGCTGCCTTTTCAGATCTCATTCCTAGTAGGGGTAACCACTGACTACAGGTGGTAGCTGTTTTCTGACTGTGCCACCTACTGATCCCTTTGTAAATTCATGCTTAATCACCTGCTACTCAGAAATGCCGAGTCGTTCAAATAAACATTGCTGGGAAAAGTAAAATCAACAACTTAGGCCTGTATGTTAACAGCCCCCAAACCTACCCCAAGGAAGAGTAGGGGGGCTAGTCTTTTGGTCTCAGTTCTGCTGTTACTATCCCTGACCAGTCATTGCTTCTTCATACTCTTCACCCTGATCCTTAGTGGCTTTGCCACTTCTTCCCTGGGATTCACGGAGAATAGATCCTATGCTTAATTTTAACCTGCTATATACTATTACATTGCAAATATTTATGCGAAAGTCTCCTTTGCTATATTGGAAGTTCTTTTAACTTGTGGGCTGTCTGGTTCATCTCTTCATCACTATCATATCACTATCACGGTGCCTGCCAGAGTGGGTGCCAAAAACGGAGCCGTGAGATACAGCTCTTCATCCAAAGAAAATGGTGTTTAACATAGTGTTGATCAAGAACACATTCTCACAGGCTTTGCCCTATTTAAGTTTTCATTAGGTCACTTCTATCAACAAGTATGTGTCAAGTGCTGTATCAAATTTTAGGGATAAAATAGTAAATATGACTCAAACATTACTCCCAGGAGCTTCCAGTCATGAAGAGGGAAAGGTAAGTA
Source organism: Tupaia belangeri chinensis (assembly GCF_000334495.1). NCBI lineage: Eukaryota > Metazoa > Chordata > Mammalia > Scandentia > Tupaiidae > Tupaia > Tupaia belangeri. Next base: position 344,467 of record NW_006159501.1, on the reverse strand, counting down.
CATGTATGACTGTTACACAGTCTGTGTCCATGGTAAGAGGAGTAGTTGCAGCCCCCAACCCTATCCCAAGGAAGAGTAAGAGGGCTAGTCTTCTGGCCTCAGTTCTGCTGTTAGTATCCCTGACCAGTCATTGCTTCTCCACATTCTCTACCCTGACCCTGGGTGGCTTTGCCACTTCTTCTCTGAGAGTCCATAGGTGAGAAAGTGAGGATGAGGTCCACAAGGGATGGCCAGAGAAAGGCTTCCTAGAGAAAATGACATTGGGGTAGATGAGTGGGTAATATATTAGTTTGCTAGGTCTTCATAACAAAGTGCCACAAGCAGAGGGCCTTGAAAAATAGAAATGTATTATCTCACAGTTCTGGAAGTAAGCAGGGTTGGTTCCTTCTGCAGGCTGAGAAAAAATATGTCCCATGCCACTCAGCTTCTGGTTTGCTGGTAGTCTTTGGCATCCCTTGACTTGTAAGAGCATCACCCAAGTCTCTGCTTTTATCTTCACATGGTATTTTCTGTGTGTGCACATTCCCATGTCTGAATTCCTCTTTTACTAAGGACGTAAGTCCTGTTGGAGTAGGGGCTCATCTTACTTCAGTTTGACCTCATCTTAACTGCAACTACCTATTTCCAAATTATATCATATTCCAAGGTAGTAGAGGTTAGAACTTCAACTGTGTATTTGGGGGCCGAGGGTGGAATTCAACTCATACTAACCAGATAAGGCTTCAGGAGGCAGAGAATGGGGGAAGAAAATAAGAGGAAAAACTCTCCCGGAAGCAAAACTTAATGTTTTACTGATTTAGTTCCCTCTGCTAAAAATGTTCTTTCTCTCTGCCTCCTTCTTCCTATCTCAGCACAGTTATTTGAATCCTGTGTGAATGTGACACTAGGTCTTCCCTGTAGTGTAATCCAGACCCTCTGCTTTAGAAACCACGTGGCACCCTTTGCCATGCTTTTTCCTACAAGGTGAAAAATCAGTAAGACCAAAAGGCACATGTCCTTCCTGAGCCCACACTATACTATTTTCTGCATTTTACAGAATGCTCCAAATATCTGAAACTTCAGAAGTCTAAGACCCAAGATAGTATGAGGATATCTCTAGAGCTTGCTTGGAGAACCTTCTCAGGTCAGTCCTTTCAAAATAGATCATATAGCCAGAGGGAACCTCCATAGAAGATAGTGGTAGAGATAATGTTCTCACTAATTTGAATTAAAACATTTTGTAATTATTTTTACTCTGATAGTTCTTTTGGCTGAAATATGAACCTCTGACTGACGCGTGTAGCCAGTATTTCTCATATGTATTAAACACAGCTATTTGTATGACTATTGAATTCTTAATTTTAGCAAAATTATTTGCCTTGTTTCTACCCTTTTCTTGGAAAATTCCCTCCAAAATTCTCCATGAAGGAAGGTGATTTCTTTTCTGTCAATTGTATTAATTTTTATGGATCCTTCCAAAACTGAAAACTTTGTTTACATTAGGATTCCTCTTTTTTTAAAAAACAAAAACAAAAACAAAACAAAACTGACTTATGAATACTATTTTAAAATATTATTTATTAAATTAAATTAAATTAATTAATTAATATTATTTTAATTTGCTATAGAGCATGTGTGCTCACCACAGAGAGACAAAGAGAAAGAGAGAAAGAGAATGGGAAAGTGAGAAAGCAAGCTACCAGATCTGGGACTTGAACTGTGGTTGGCCATGTGGGAGTCCAGCATCTTAACCACCAAGCTCCCTGCTGGCCCTATGTTTATTATTATTATTTTAGTAAGACCATTTTATGGCATGTTGTAGCTTCTTTCATCCTTAACCTTCAATATTCCAGGATATCAGGCCCTGACAATTATTCTTTATTTTCCAGGTAGTGTTCCTTTACCTTCTTCTTTTCTGCCAACCTTCCATCCATGTGCATTAGCCATTTGTTATGGGCTGAACTGTGTTCCCCACACTCTAAGTGTGATTGTATTTGGAGACAGGTCCTCTCTAAGGAGGTATTAAGGTTAAGTGAGATTATGAGGATGGGGTCCTACTTCAGTAAGACTTGTGTCCTAAAATAGGAAGAGACACAAAATCTCTCTATTTCTCTCTGCCTGGGCACAATAGAGATACATTAGGAAGGTAAGTGTATGCAAACCAAGGAGAAAGATCTCACAAGAGACCAACTCCACTGGCATTTTGGTCTTGAACTTCCTACCTTCAAAATCTCCGAGGTTTAAACCACTCAGACTGTGGTATTTTGTCACAACAGCTCAAGCACACTACTATACTACCTGTTCACTGTGTGTTTGAAGGCAGCAGTTGGCATTGTGCCAGACCATCCTGCACAGGTGTGCACAGTTGGCACAGGTATGGTGTTAGTTTAATCTCACTGTTTAGCGACTGACCACAGACTTAGTGGTTATACTAAGTTGTCTCACGGTTTTCATGGGTCAAGACTGTAGGCGTAGCTTGACTGAATCCTCTGTTCAGTCCCACAAGGCTATAATCAAGTGTTGGCTGGAATTATAGTCAGATCCGAGGTAAAGAGTCCTCTTTCAAGCTCACATGAGTATTGGCAAGATTCACTTCCTTGCAGCTGCAGAACTCATGGTGGCTCTTTCCATCTCAGCCAGAGAATATCTGCAACTTCCATCTCTTATTAAGAGCTACTCCAATTAGATCAGGCCCACTCACTATAATCTTCCTTTTGATTGATTCACAGTCAGTCAGTTAAGACCATTAATTATGTCTGTAAAAAATCCCTTCACCTTTGGAATCTGTCATGTATAAAGTCTACCAAACTGGAAGGAAAGAGATATACAAAATCTGGAAGAAAGAATCTTATAGGGCGCCCTAGGTATCTGTCTAGTGTGGATATGATTTCTTGATCAGTTTAGTACTAAAGGCTATGCATGCAGCTTTTAATATAGTACCTCCTGGATTAAAGCTAAAACAAGGTACAAATAAAAATATGGCAATGTACAGCAATAGCACTGAGAGCTATCAGAATGGTACAGATAATCGAGGTAGTAGGAGTTCTGAGAAGCTGTCTGTTGGTCAGACTAAGGCTTCTAGGAGAACCTAAAATATTACCTGGGCCTAAAAATGAGCTGACTTTAAACCATGAAAGAGAATATGTGCACTAGTATAATAACATTTATTTTACTTCATAATTTTATTTAGAACATCTCATTGAGTTGAATTATATGTTGCTAATCAGTCATTTACCATAGCATTTTTAATTACTTACTTACCATTAATGAGTCTCTAATGCAGACTTTTTAAGCCTGTTAACTTGATTAGGAAGGTTCCATTGAGAGAGAGAGGAGTGTATCTAGTTTGCCATTACCTATTTAGACTTTAATTCGTGGGACAAGCTGATCATTTCTTCTTTTAGCTCAAAATGACTACTTGTAATCTGAGGGTTTACATGAAGTGATTTATTAGGTTCTTTTCCTGACTTTCCCATTGCCTAGATTTCATTGACAACCCAGGACAAGTTAGTGTGTCAGTTAATTTTCTCCTATAACAGAATACCAAAGTGTGGGTAATTTATAAAGAATAGACGTCTATTTGGCTCATAGTTTAGGAAACTGTGAAGTCCAAGAGCATGGTGGTGGTATCTGGCAGAAAAGCCAGCAGCCCCACAAGATACAGTATACCGGAAATAAACTCCTTTATAACAGCATGGTCTGACTAATCACTAATCCTCTCCCACATTATGAGACTCATTCACCACTTCTTATTAGGCCCCACCTCCCAACACTATTGCATTGGGGATTAATTTTTGAATGACTGAATTTGAGGAAAACATTAAAACCACAACAGTTAGGTTTCCTAAATACATTTGTACCATATTTGCAATTTTACTTCACAGCCCTCATGTAGCTTATAATTACTCGTTGAAAGTTTATTTCCACTAGATTCTGGAATGGAATACGACCATGGAATACATCTTAATCACCACTAATCCCTGCTCCTAGCATGGTGGTCGATACATGATAAGTGCTTAATAATTATTTATATACAAAATGAATAATGATTTATGATCCTGTCAAATGCAGATGCTCTTACTTCTATACGCTCAATCAGCATTTAAAATAATTACATAATGATGAGACATTTTTAAACATTCTTTGACCAGCTAGATATTATAACTATATAACTATAACTGTTATATTGATCATGTTTTCTCTGATGAGCTGGAGACAACTAATGGTAGCCCAATCTATGAACTACACTGAAGTAGAAGATTTGGGGCCAAGCTGAGTTCTAATGGGTGTTAATTCAGGATAGTCAAAGCAACCATATTACAAGAAAAGCACTGTTGAAAGAAACCAAGGTTGAATTATTGAAAAATGATAGAGTAGTGAGTGACAAATTCAGGAGGCAAGGTATGGATGAAGATGGGAAAATAGGCAGTAAATTTAAGAGACAGATGTTGTAAAGTAACATGCAACCAGCCACAAGGAAGGGATCCAGGTGTCTTGATTCAGGACTAAGATGGTGAATAATAAAAATGTGGTTGTTCTCCTGATGTATCTACAGGCAGATGAAAAAGTATGGATTTGATGAACTAAGGCGTTTGTGGATTTGATTACACAAGGTGGGGAGGTTTTATGACTTAAATGGACCCTTCTGTGGATTTAAGAATGATATTATCTGATATTTATGGTGCTCAGCTTAAAAATGGGTTTTAATGAAATCATTCGTAATTAGTTTTCGTTTCTAATTCTGTTTTAATTAGAAACTAAAACATGAATCTAGTATTATGTGAAGGCTGATTAGATTTTCAAGATAATTCAAGAGTACTACTGAATGTGGATATTATAGAAATATTTATATAATTGCTTTTTGGGAAATCAAGTGAATTTTATCTTTCTTTTCAGATTGCCTTATAGAAAATAGCTCTAGTATTTTTATTATGCTTACTAGTTTCTAGGTTATAAATAAATACTTCTGGTAATTTACTTCATGCTGTTTTGCTTAAAATCATAGATATATATGATTTTTTAATTTCTGATTTTGTGGGAGTAAATGCATTACTTTCCATTTTAAGTCTCCATTTGGTATTAAAATTAGAACAACTTTTTAAAATCCTGTAGTTTTTATCTTGAATAAACATTGCAAAATGTCCAGTGAATAATTTGGCTTATCTTTAGTTTTGGAAAATCATCATGTTTTTCTCCCTCATTTAATTCTTCAGTTTCAAACTTATTTTTATTTTTATAATTGGTAAAATTACTTCATTAGGCATCTCTTTCTCCAAATACACAAGTTAAATCTTGGAGTGGCTTATTTTATACTGCACACATTCTATGCTTTCATATTCAGGAGAATTATATACGCAGGTATGATAAGTTTGGTCTTACCTTAAATTATTATCAGACTCTGGGACCAGCAATTGGTGTAATGGCTATGTTGCTGGACTCCCTTGTAGTTGACCATGGTTCGAGTTCCAGACCCAGTGGCTTAAACTCACACCAGGTGTGTGTGTGCATGCCCAGGATCCTGTGAGGAGAATGGAGGGGAAGGGATTGCGGTGTGGCCGTCCCCCCCCCAGGGGGGTGGATTGCGGTGTGGCCGTCCCCCCCCCGGGGGGTGTTGTGTGGGGTGGGGGGGTGATTTCTCGCTTTCTGTTTCTCTGTCTCTCTCTGTCTTTCTGGCGAGCGCACACACCCTATAGCAAAAACCGCTCAAAAAAAAAATTATCAGACTATCAATTTTAAGACTGTAAAGAAGCTTTTGAAGTTATCCTATTCTTACCCTTTCAACAAGCATCTGGGGAAAAAGAAACCCAGAACAGGTGAATATGTCCAACAATACACAAGTTAAAGCTGAGACATAACCAGAACTCTGATTTCCCTATTCAGTGACTGTTTTTTGGAGAGGGTTTTTTTTTTTTTTGAGAGGTTTTCGCCATAGGGCGCGTGCGCTCACCAGACAGACAGAGAGAGACACAGAGACAGAAAGCGAGAAATCACCCCCCAGGGGGGATGGTCACACCGCAATCCCTTCTCCTCCATTCTCCTCTCGGGATCTTGGGCACACACGCACACGCGTCCGGCGTGAGTTTTAAGCCACCAGGTCCGGGAAACGAACCGCAGTCGACTACGTGGGAGTCCAGTGACATAGCCATTATGCTAACTGCTGGTTCCCATGATAATACTGCTTTTTAAGGGACAAGCAGTTGGCGTAATGGCTATGTTGCTGGAACACCATGTAGTTGGCAGTGGTTCGAGTCTCAGACCTGGTGGCTTAAACTCACGCAGGGGCTTGTGCGTATGTGCCCAAGATCCCGAGAGGAGAATGGAGAAAGAATTGCGTTGTGGCTATCACCCCTGGGTGATTTCTCTCTTTCTGTCTCTCTCTGTCATTCTGGCGAGCGCACGTGGCCTATGGCAAAAACCTCTAAAAAATAAATAAATAAATACTGCTTTTTAAGTGTGAGCTGTTAAGAACTAAATAATTAGCCCAAGGACACTAGGACCATTGGCAGCACAGAGTTTGGTTCTCTAGCTACCAGCCTTGTATAAGATGTAACCATTCACCACATTGTTTAGTTGTTTACACTCCTAGATAAACAAAACAAAACAAAAACAAAAACCCAGAGACTTACCATATTAACTTGTAGAACATGGTAACTATTGAATTTAAGTAGCAGGAAAATGTAGCACTGTAGGTTGATATACTTCCACATTGTAGAAGTTACTCAGATTTTAATTATTCATTCAACACACGTTTACTGAGTTCCTGTGGTCAGGCAGACAGGATGGAGGGTGCGAGCCCTGCCCTCTGTGTGCTCATAATCTGAGCTCTGAAAATAAGTGGTGACAGAGAGAAAGTTGAAGGGGAGAATCTGGAAATAGCCAACCACTTTCTGGAATGCGAGGAAGAGCCAGCACTACCCAAGTGCTTCTCTCCCTCTTTGTGTTTCCATCCATCTGAGTTTATTGTTCTCATGCCATTTCCCCCTCTGCTGCCCACTGTCCTGTTGTTCCCTGATTACTCTCATCCTTGCCAATCTTGTTATAATCCTAAAACTATTTATTATAATTGTTCCTTGGAAGAACTCGAGGTACTATGCTGAGAACCTTCAGGTTTTCCAAGGAAAGTACTGTTAAAAATTGCACATAAACAAGAATTATTGTTTTAGACAAGTCCATCCAAGACAAATCATCCATGCTACCAATTTCTGGCACAGCCCTATCACTAAACATCCATCTTATTCATATTTGAAGCTCAAGCACATTTCTTACCTCATGCTCTTTCCTTTCCTCCTTATTTTCTGCCATTTTCAGTTCCTGCCAAATATTTTTTGATTTGATGTTGCCTAGGTTTCTACCTGGTCTGTGATAGTGCCCTCAGTCAGGCTGATTCACGATGTATACCAAAGCTCTTCGATGGGAAGGTGGTACCAGTGTATTTGTGGTTCTTTTCTCAAAGGTTTTACTTTTAGTACAACTGCTACTCAGACCTGGAGTAAATGAAGCATTTAGGTCAATTATCGAGCCATGAATTAAATCTGCCTTGGTTAAATGTAATTTCTTTACAAGGGCGGGGAGTTGGAGGAGAAAGCCTGGGAATTTTGGAGGTCCTAGCTAAGTAATGGTTGTAGTTTCTTGCCCATCTTCATTGAGAAATAGGATTCATAACCCACTCTGCTAAGCAGTTGACAAGACTATCACATTCAGCCTTCATAGCAATGCTATAGAGTGGATGCGTGTTCCCATTTCACAGATGTGAAAACTGAGGCTAATTGAGTTTTAAGTGTCTACACTTATCATAATTATTAAATGTCAGTAGAAGAATTGAACCAAGTTCACCATGGGCTTTTATAATTGTACTACATTTGAATCTATCTTTCTTTCTTTCTTCCTTCTTTCTTTTAGTGAGTATTCTGCCCTTCTCTTCACTTTGCATTCAATCCATGGGAGACTTATTTAGTGTACATTTTAGACGTGTATCCTTTTAAGAGGATCTCAAATTACTTCACGAGAATAAGCATCCACTACAAACTTAAACTTAGAACACTGGCCTATATAACTTCCAAAATTCCTTCCACCTTTGACAATCTGTGATTCCAGAGACAGATCTTATTCTTTAGAGAAGCGTTCTAACTAAAGAGTGCCAAAAGAATGGTAAATCTATCAGACTGAAGGGCGTATGCTGACTTAAGGTCGCAGAGGAGCTATACCCTGATTCAGATGACAATGTCAGGCAGATCTGAATCCAAGTGCCTACTGTGCCACTTATCCACTGCATAACTGCAGACAAGAAACCTTACCTCTCAGAGCCTAATTTACTCTTCTGTAAAATCATAATAAAGAGAGTACCTCAGAATTGATACAGCATGATTGAAAGTACTAAGTACAAGGTCTGCCTTACACTCTGGGTCTTGTGCGTCTCATCTTTATAGCTAGACTCTTCAATTGACTATTATTTACAACTGTAACTAAATTTTTAAAGACAAATCATATTTCTTAAGATCTCATTAATTTGAAAAATAACAATCATTGCAGTTGAGATAAAGTATTTTCACAAAGACTTCTCAACTAATGGAGAACTCATAGCATTTTGAAATTGTAAGTGACTTTAGAGATGATACAATCAGTCCCATTATTTTTCAGGTCAGCACGTAAGTTGAAAGAGGTTAAGTGAATTTCCCAAGATTACACAACAAATTAAAATCCAGGCCAGAACTTTTTTCTTTTAATTCCAGACTTAGTATTTTTGCTTAAGAGATATAATAAAGTTGAGGTGAAGATTGAAGTTAGAGGAAAAGCTAATTAAAATACATTATAAGAAAAAATTTAAAGGCCAGTTTATGGTGTGGTGTGGTTAAGGTGACTGGGTCCCACATGGCCAACTGTGTGACTTAAGTCCTGGATGGGTGGCTTGAAAAACGTGCTGTATGCATGTGCATGCATGCCCAAAATCCCAGAAGGAGAATGGAGGAGACAGGATCTTGGTGTGACCATCCCCTTTGGGGAGTACTTTATCATTTTCCCTCTCTTTCTATCACTCTCTGTCTCTCTCCAGTGAGTTTATGTACCCTATGGCAAAAAACAAAACAAAACAAAACAAAACAAAACACAGAAAATTATTTTCTGTACTTTATTTCTATTTCCAAATAAAAATTAGAGCTAAAAAAGGAAACAAAACAAAAACAACAACAAAACAAATCTTAGGTTATATAGAATTCAAAATATCAGGATTTAATACATTATTAGCTGTATGACCTTGAAGTACTAAGTCAGTTTCTTTATCAGTGAAATATGGATAATGATCATCACCTTCTACTTGCTATGAGGATTAAATGATATATTATATGCAAAACACCTAGTAACTGTCTAGTACATAATTGTCATGTCATAAATAGTAATTTTTCATGGTAATAATATTAACGTAAAGTAGCCATCACCACAACTTTCCCATCCATGGAAGAATTCATTCCAGTGGAACTAAACATGACAGATATCTATGAAAGTTTAAAAATTCAAAGTCCAGAGTCAGCCAGTTACATGGAAGTTAAGGTGGATGGATCCCACATGGCCAATTGCGTGGTTCAAATCCCGGACCTGGCAGCTTGAAAATCACGCAGGACCCAAGTGCATGCATTCCCAAAATCCACAGAGGAGAATGGAGGAAAAGGGATTACATCGTGACAATCCCTGCTCGGGTTCATTTATCACTTTTCTTTTCTCTGTCTCTTTCCAACAAGCACATGTGTCCTATAGAAACACTTTAAAAAAAAAAAAAAGAAAGAAAGAAAAAAGAGAAAGTAATCTAGGACTGAGTAGATACATTGTCTTTGAGTTAGACAAGACATTCCTTGACTATAGCCTGTTTATACTACTGACTCATTTAGAGATCCAGTACTTAAAGTATGGGGTTTCATTGAAGAGGAGCCATATTTGTTTTTGCCAGAAAGACATTAAATTTCTATTGTGTTTAGGTGAGTAAATACGAGTAAATATAATGTGTAATTGGTTCACAGTCTATGAAAGCATCAAGAAAGTGATTAAAATGAATTAAAAATTCTCTGATTGATTGAGTAAATCTGGTATTATAGATAGTGCTTATTTGTCAGTTCCAATAATATCAGGAATAAATATATACAAGAGTGTCTACTGTTATTTCAATGAAAGACCACATCTGAATTAGCTAGTTTTATATAATGAGAACTACCATTAGGAGAAACACTCTTATTTTTTTCCATGTTTTACTTTAAAAATTAACTATAGTTTTACATCTTTCTCTTATTAGTACTGTATTGAATTATAAGACTCCTAGAGAAATATTATAAATAATAACTTTTGAATTTTATTATACCTGGCATTCAAGAAGTATAGGCTTTGCCATTTTGAAGTAAAAGTTTTCTTTAAAAGTAATAAATTCCAGTATTCATTATATATCAGGAAATGTAGTATCTTCTTTACTACACCTTATGTAACTTATCCTCTTTTTTTAATTTTTAAGTTTTATTTATTTATTTTTACATTCAGTCACTGTGTGTCATTGCAGCATGCCAAATGAATTTTCCCATCCTGAAACACTGTATATTGGTTCAAAGATATTACCATACATTTATCATCAACAGATAATTTTCAATGTTGTGTCCCTTAAATGTTTTGTTCCTTTCTTTTTCCCCTTGATTCCCTCCCTCTCACCCTCCCCCATTTCCCACCCTCCTCCCACACTGTCTCCAGTCTAGCATCCACAGTTGCTCTCCATGTCTTAATACCATCCAATCTTTCAGTTTCTGCCATTGAGTGAAGAAATTTGGTATATATTGAGTGGGGACATGCAGCATCTCTCTTTCATAGACTGGCTTGCTTCACTTAGCAGTAAATCTTCATTCTAATACTCTTTTGACATCTGTTTACAAATGCTGGCTATTTACTTACATTAACTGTGTTGGTGAGAAATTAGGATTAATATTACAAAATAGTAGTTTGATTCTTTTTAGTTCAGTGACAATAGAATCTAGAAGAAAAGTTTCACTGAAGGGAAAG
>NW_006159501.1:331308-333249 GCF_000334495.1 Tupaia belangeri chinensis | reverse complement strand
AAAACAAAACAAAACAAAACAAAACACAGAAAATTATTTTCTGTACTTTATTTCTATTTCCAAATAAAAATTAGAGCTAAAAAAGGAAACAAAACAAAAACAACAACAAAACAAATCTTAGGTTATATAGAATTCAAAATATTAGGATTTAATACATTATTAGCTGTATGACCTTGAAGTACTAAGTCAGTTTCTTTATCAGTGAAATATGGATAATGATCATCACCTTCTACTTGCTATGAGGATTAAATGATATATTATATGCAAAACACCTAGTAACTGTCTAGTACATAATTGTCATGTCATAAAAAAAAATTTTTCATGGTAATAATATTAACGTAAAGTAGCCATCACCACAACTTTCCCATCCATGGAAGAATTCATTCCAGTGGAACTAAACATGACAGATATCTATGAAAGTTTAAAAATTCAAAGTCCAGAGTCAGCCAGTTACATGGAAGTTAAGGTGGATGGATCCCACATGGCCAATTGCGTGGTTCAAATCCCGGACCTGGCAGCTTGAAAATCACGCAGGACCCAAGTGCATGCATTCCCAAAATCCACAGAGGAGAATGGAGGAAAAGGGATTACATCGTGACAATCCCTGCTCGGGTTCATTTATCACTTTTCTTTTCTCTGTCTCTTTCCAACAAGCACATGTGTCCTATAGAAACACTTTAAAAAAAAAAAAAAGAAAGAAAGAAAAAAGAGAAAGTAATCTAGGACTGAGTAGATACATTGTCTTTGAGTTAGACAAGACATTCCTTGACTATAGCCTGTTTATACTACTGACTCATTTAGAGATCCAGTACTTAAAGTATGGGGTTTCATTGAAGAGGAGCCATATTTGTTTTTGCCAGAAAGACATTAAATTTCTATTGTGTTTAGGTGAGTAAATACGAGTAAATATAATGTGTAATTGGTTCACAGTCTATGAAAGCATCAAGAAAGTGATTAAAATGAATTAAAAATTCTCTGATTGATTGAGTAAATCTGGTATTATAGATAGTGCTTATTTGTCAGTTCCAATAATATCAGGAATAAATATATACAAGAGTGTCTACTGTTATTTCAATGAAAGACCACATCTGAATTAGCTAGTTTTATATAATGAGAACTACCATTAGGAGAAACACTCTTATTTTTTTCCATGTTTTACTTTAAAAATTAACTATAGTTTTACATCTTTCTCTTATTAGTACTGTATTGAATTATAAGACTCCTAGAGAAATATTATAAATAATAACTTTTGAATTTTATTATACCTGGCATTCAAGAATAATAGGCTTTGCCATTTTGAAGTAAAAGTTTTCTTTAAAAGTAATAAATTCCAGTATTCATTATATATCAGGAAATGTAGTATCTTCTTTACTACACCTTATGTAACTTATCCTCTTTTTTTAATTTTTAAGTTTTATTTATTTATTTTTACATTCAGTCACTGTGTGTCATTGCAGCATGCCAAATGAATTTTCCCATCCTGAAACACTGTATATTGGTTCAAAGATATTACCATACATTTATCATCAACAGATAATTTTCAATGTTGTGTCCCTTAAATGTTTTGTTCCTTTCTTTTTCCCCTTGATTCCCTCCCTCTCACCCTCCCCCATTTCCCACCCTCCTCCCACACTGTCTCCAGTCTAGCATCCACAGTTGCTCTCCATGTCTTAATACCATCCAATCTTTCAGTTTCTGCCATTGAGTGAAGAAATTTGGTATATATTGAGTGGGGACATGCAGCATCTCTCTTTCATAGACTGGCTTGCTTCACTTAGCAGTAAATCTTCATTCTAATACTCTTTTGACATCTGTTTACAAATGCTGGCTATTTACTTACATTAACTGTGTTGGTGAGAAATTAGGATTAATATTACAAAATAGTAGTTTGATTCTTTTTAGTTCAGTGACAATAGAATCTAGAAGAAAAGTTTCACTGAA
>NW_006159501.1:321112-331277 GCF_000334495.1 Tupaia belangeri chinensis | reverse complement strand
GGAAAGAGGGGAGAGTGCAAATGGTGTAAATTAATTCAGTATGAGATCTGGAAGTCAGTTTCCACAATCTAAGTTAATTAGACATTGTATGATACATCATTAAACTATAATAATGTATATGTAGAAATGAATACATACAGAAATGCCATATATTTGACGATTTGATTCTTCTATCTTTGACCATATTTTTAGAGTCCTTGATATTATGTGATAATAGTATAATTCTTTTTTATCCTTGATTCAAAAAAGCAGTGAGTTCAGGAAAAATCTAAAGATAGGGTGATAAAGAGGAGCCATGAGAAGAGATAAGAGAGAGAGAGAGAGAAAGAAGAAAGAAGAGAAAGCGAAGGAAGGGTAAGTAGAGAGAGAGAAAATAAATGACACTTGGCCAATGTCCAAAGCAAGTACTTCTCACTTCAGTTTTATTGTGTAATCTCAACTGAGAGTAATAGCATTTGACTGTTGCATCTCACAAATAGAGAGAGACCTTGAATTGGTCACTCCTAAAGAACGTCTGCATATCCTGGGAGATATTCCAGATGCTTTAGGAAGTACTCATACATCTGTTCATCTGTCAGCGCACATTTCTCATGTCTGTCTTTCTGTTCTGAACGATACTGTCCCTGCTGTTTATTGTGTTTTAACAGTTTTTGTTGCTGTGTAAATATCTCAGAATTTGGAATATTTCCAGTTGTAATCATGTCATCACTGAGATATGTGAATATATTAAGAGTACACGTTATCTTCAGTTGTGGTGAGTTGATTCATTACCGGATGCTAGTTAGCCAAAGATAGAAGCAATTTTTATGCTATTAATCATGTTTCCCACAAACTCTATAGTAGTTTTCAAAAAAGGTAAATTATATTGAACATTTCATTCCTTACTGTCATCTTAATGTTTCAGGAGTGTCTCACACTTCTTCACAGAAGGTGTGGCATACCTTAAAAGCAGTGCAGATCTGTTAGTCCATGTTTGTTTGTTTTTTTTTTTTTGAGAGAGAGATTTTTGCTATAGGGTGTGTGTGCTTGCCAGAAAGATAGAGAGACAGAGAGATAGAAAATGAGAAATCACTCCCTAGGGAGGATGGTCACACTACAATCCCTTTTCCTCCATTCTCCTCTTGGGATATTGGGCACACATGCACATGTGCCCAGCATGAGTTTAAGCCACTTAAACCACAGTTGTCTATGTGGGAGTCCAGTGATGTAACCATTATGCTATCTGCTGGTCCCAGTCCATAGTTTTAAGAACTAAAGAAGTAGATAATGCACGTACAACTGGAAGGGAAATAATTTGACATTAGTAGTGAGATCGTTGTAAGATTTGAGTATTTTCTGAATTAAAAAATGATCTCCGTAGTTGTGTGTTTGGTTGTATGTAATAGGCTTGGCATTAGGGAAAAGAGTCTTGAATTTTGGAATTTGTGAGCAGAATACAGCCAGGCTCTAAGCCTGGTCAGTGAGTCTCATTCTGTGATTTACCCAATGCCAATCTTGCACATGTTAATTTGGCATGATTTAGTTGACTTCCAAGTGGGAAAATTAATTGCATTCATTCAAGAACTACTTAAGGGGTATTCACTGTAAGTTACAACAGTAGTTAGAGTATTTGAGGATATAAAGATAAGTAAGATAAATTCATACTCCTCAGGGTCACATATGATAAATAGAGATAAAAAGGCCTCTAATGCTTGGTAAAAGCTAAGGGTAGCCCAGGGCCCAGTCGAAATATTTCTTTTATCTGAGAGATGCTGGATAAAGTATTTTGCCTTTCTAAACCTGTTTCCTCACCTAAAACGTGGAATGATAATGACAGTATTTTTTTTCTGAGAATGGTTGTCACTAAAGAAAAATAACAATAGAACAAATGGTAAACCACTATATATATATGGAAACTATTTGAAGAAAGAAATATGGTGTAGTAGAATGGGTGTAGATTTGGGATCACTACACTTTGAATCTCTGTTCTACCACCTCAAATGAGTGCTATTAGTGATTCCATTTTACAGATGGTATAGTTGAAGAAGAGTTTGCCTGAGAACAGAATGCGGTGAAGTCAGGGACTTAGCATCTTAATTCTGGTACTCTACTTTCAGAATGAGATGCGCTGTATGACTTAAAATGCTCTATCAGTTCTCAGGATAGTACAGTAAGGCAGGGATTAGATTCTCAACAGGAATAATGTTTGAATACAGAATCACTTATACATGAATGTACAATATGAATATGTCTGTTTTTGGCATGACAATGTACATCAGGATTTTTCTTGGAGACTTCTTTGTTTTTATTTTTTAAAAGTTTATTTCTTCCATGAGTGAGGGAAGGAGACAGCACTCCCCTACAGGATTTTGACACTGTGATCTACCCTTCGCCTCAGCCAGCCTTGGATCATGGGCGCACACATGCCCAGAGTATTCAGGGAAGTCGCTGACACAAACCCCATCCTTTTAATGAAGTTCAGCCTCATAGAGTGTCACATTTTATTGCTGTGCTGTGGTCTGATCCTTGCCTCCTGGGAGACCTTTTTAATACTGATCGCAGTTAGAACAGCTCCACTGATATCTGAATTATAGTTCATGCTAATCAGTCTGAAGGCTATGATCGGACCCCTTGTGTCTAAATCTAGGAAATAATAAACTACATCAAGGATTTCACTCAGAGGTTTTTGGAGAACTCATCTGTGAGTTCTTAGCTGCAAGGCTTTAGAAGAGTGTCAGGGAGAATTTCATGTTGACCTCTACTTGACTCATACTGGTACTTTCAGAGATTAAAAATTGTGAAAATATGAGAATAGAAAGGTAAATAAACAATGTTTGCATGTCAGAGTTGTCCAAATTTGCACAATTATTATGAATTTTTATGAGAAAAGTAGAGTAGAATTGAGTGAGTTAAGAGCAACTTCAAAGTCTAAGACCTTCAAGGGTCTCCTGACCTCTCTTGGATTAGGTTTTGACCCCTTTTCTGTAACTCTCCCTGGCCTCTGCCTCCCTGCTTCCAGCAAGACTGGCTTCTGGCTGTTATTTTTCTGCCCGCCTCAGGGCATTGGCATCCTCCCCTTTATCCTGGTATACCTGCTCCAGCAAGTCCATATGGCTAGCTTCCACATTTTCTTTAGGTTTCTGCTCAATCGTCACCTAAGTTGAACAGCCTTCCCTGACCATCTCAACTGGACTGTCCTCTAACTCCAGTCCCTTCTATGCTTTTTAAATGCTTTTATTACCATCTGATATATATCTTGTGCTTATTTGTTTATTGTTTATTTTAGTCACTAGAGACCTAGCTTAATGGGTATGGGGACACTTTTTTCTTCATTGACATATCCCACATGCTAAACAATTGCCTGGGGACTTCATAATTACTTATCAAATTAATGACTCAAGGATGAAAGGAGAGGAATAAAAATACACAGTATTTTCTTTCAGATGTGCTTTATTGAGAACTGTAGCAGCGACCACTGGGTGGCCACAGCTGCCTTCACCGTCTACAAGGAGCCATACTCCTTGCTGGCCTTGATCTGCCAGAGAGCCTTATAGGCATCGTTCTTCTGAGGAGAGAACTTCAGGTAGTCTTGGTTCTAATTGCTCAAGGGAAATAAACCTTTAAAAAACCTGGTCAGGTGGTATTTGCCAGGCTGCTTTGGAATTCACACTCATTCACTCATTGATATACCAAACATTTACTGAGCACCTATTGTGTCCCAGGTATATAACAGACAGAGATAAATGCTCTTTATCTCTGCTTCTAAGGAAGCAGGTTTATTGGAAGCAGCAAGTAAAAAGAAAGTCACAATCCTTGCTGATTTAAGCTTTGCTCAGACACTAGGAATAGAAAGTTGTGCATGTGCAGATTTTTAAGACCCTCTTTCAGTTATTGGTAGAACAAACAGAAATAAAATCAGTAAGGATATAGAAGTTTTGAACAAAATTATTAACTAATGTGACTATGATTGACATTTATAGAGCATTATACTCAATAGCTAAAAACAAAATTTGCACTGTTCTAAAGTTCACATGAAATATTTACCATATGCAGGGTCCCAAAATAAAAACAAACAAAAAAAAATGCAAGGAAATCAAATCATACAGAATATGTTTTTAGCCATGAAGGTAATATATTAGAATTTACAATCATAAGCTATCTAAAAATATACCAAAACAGCTTTAAAATGAAAGGACAGGGGAAGGAGAAGAGAGGAAGGGAGGGAAGAGAGAGAGAGAAAAGGAAGAGTTAGAGGACTGCCTCTTCTTGATTGCTCTATGAAGCAACAATAAGAGAGTGTGGTATTAGCAGGAGTACAAAATATATTAATAAAGCAGAAATATAGCCACACATGCCCATCAATTGATTTTTTATTAAAAGTTTCAAGTTAATTCAAAGGAGAAAGTATAGTACTTTTATAAGTGATCCTAGAAAAACCAACTTCCCATATTGTAAAAACATTCTTTCCTCACGATATAGAATATAATTAATTTTTGTTTTGAGTTTCAGTCCTATAAAACAAGAATTACAGAACTTTTTTAAGCAGAGAATTTTACATTCTTTTGTCTGTTGAATGTTTCTTCCCTTTGCCCTTCCCAGCCACCCTCTGCCAGCCACTCTCTACCACTGACTCCCCTCCCTTACAGTTTCTGGCAACTACACTTATCCTCCACTATCGTATCTTGGGCTCTTTCAATTTCTGTTATGGAGTGCTGACATTCAGTACATTTCAAATTAATTGTAATTCTATAGGACAATTAAAAACTATTCAACCTCTTACTTAAAACATAGGAGTATATTTATGCAACCTTAGGGTAGTTAACAATTTTTTAGAATACAAAAGGCATAAGACAAAAGAAAAAAGAAAATAAATTATACTTTATTAAGATAAAAGTTTTGTTTTCATCACAAGATACAAAAAAAAAAAATATAAGCAAGCTGCTAACCTAGAAAAAATATTTGTAATAAATATACTAGTTTTGACACAGAACTTGTATGTAAAATATGCCAAGAACAGGGCCAGCAGGTGATATAGTGGTTAGGGTGTTGGACTTCCATGGGGTGACAGTAGTTTGAGTCCTGGAGCCAGCAGCCTGAGAATCATGCTGAGTGCATGTACTACATGCCCCAAATCCCAGGAGGTGAATGGAAGAGAGGGAATTGTGGTGTGGCCATCCTGCCTGGGGGGTGATTTCTCACTTTCTCTCTCTCTGTCTCTCTCCAGAGAGTGGCAAAACAAAACAAAACAAAACAAACAAAAAACAAAAGCAAAGAACTACAAATAATTAGACAATTCCAAAAAGAGAGAGAATAGACAGTAAGAAAAACTATGCCCCGAGACATTTAAATAAGTTGTCCAGGGTGATGTGAGCACTCAGTGCAAGAGCTGAGATTTACATACATCTGTCTTTCAAAAAGACAGACCCTCAAATGGCCAATAGACTTATGAAAAGGTGCAAATGAAAATTAAAATTACAAAGATATTTCCATCTACTGAAGTAGCTGAACTTAAGAAGATGGAAAACACAGAGACCAAAAAGTGATGTGGTGGTTAAGGTGCTTTCCCTGATGTCTGGCAAATTTCTAGAGGTTTCTTTAAAACATCTTTTAGGCAGCCTTCATTGACAGCCTCAGGTGAGATTTATGTTGTTTTTGTATACTACTGTAATACTGCATACTTTACTGAAGGGATTTGTTACTCTTTATGATTTTTTTTTCAGATCTTTTTCACAGATCTTGTAGGCAGAAACTATGATCAATTCAGTTTGTTGTTCTCAGTGCTGAGGGACTGGGGCCAAAATGAGAATATACATAATGGGAATATGATTTGACTCAGATTTTTTAAGTCCTGTAACAAAATTTATAGACTACCCACAATGTGCCAAATCTTATGCTAGACTTTTTTTGTTTTTGGTTTTTTTGTTTGTTTGTTTGAGGGTTTTTTTTTTTTTTTTTTTCACTATAGGGCTTGTGCCCTTGCCAGACAGAGATAGACAGAGAGACAGAAAGCGAGAAATCACCCCCAGGGGGGATGGTCACGCCGCAATCCCTTCTCCTCCATTCTCCTCTCGGGATCTTGGGCACACACGCACATGCGCCCGGTGTGAGTTTTAAGCCACCGGGTCCAGGACGCGAACTGCGGTCGACTACGTGGGAGTCCAGCAACATAGCCATTACGCTAACTGCTGGTTCCATTATGCTAGACTTTGAGAATGCTAATAAATAACTTAATTAATTAAAATTAAAATTAAAAAAATACAGTCATTGATCTCAAGTGGCTTACAAGCAGGGAAATGGGTATTTAAGCAAATAATTGTAGCAAGGTCTTAGATGTTAATATGGATAAATCCGTAATGGTGTGGAAGCTGAGAGGAAAATGCCTAGGAAATCAGGAAAGCTTTCCCCTTTGTAACGTAGAGAATATTCTATTTCACAGTCCTGAGCATTGTCTTTTACACTTACCTCAAGATCGGCAAATTACTACCTAGTGGCTGATATCATTACTTCCAGTCTTCGTGAGTACAAAATTTGATATGTGATCTTGGGCAAATTATGTGTTTTTTCTGTGGAACAGTGACCTTATTTGTAAATTAGGTGTAATAAATGTACCTGTCTCCATCCTAGATTGTTTTGAGTATGAAATGTGGGTTAGAATGATACCTTGCACTCAATAAATGCTAGCTTTTCAGGATTTTTATTATAACTATACTGTTAATCTCATAATTCTGTGATGAGCTTTACAAAGACACCAGAATGTAGGCTAGCTGCTTCAGCCCTTTTACTCATAATCTTCTACTTGTGCCTTAGATTCATGAGGGGGCACATCAAGTGAAAGAGATAGGGACCTCTGTTTGGATTCCTTAGGAGATGTGCAATTTAAAGAGCTGAAAAGGTAGAACATAAATAGTAAAGATACCCTAGAATTTGCTGCTGAGAGTACTGGCGAGATTTCCTAATCCTGGGATCTTGAGAGAAGAAAGAATTATTTATTCTTCTCAACCTCTCAACCTAATAACGGGAGAATTGTCATCCTACAATTGGGTTTTCAACTAAATGAGAAAAACAGACTGCAAAGTTTTGCAACGCCTTGAATATTTCGTGAAAGATGTGAATCTGATGGAGTCCCCTGGTCCCAGTTTGTAGCCTTATGCTTTCTTCTGGAATTTTCTGAATTCCTCTTGCACTCAAAGAGATTGGTGGATATAACCCTGGCTCATCATAGCAAACTCCACCACATGTTCTCTTCTGGGAATTATCACCAAGTTGTAATTTCACAACCTCTTATGTCACCCCCACCCCTATTCTCAAGTTTTAAAATTTACATTTTTCTACTTTGCAATCAACTCCTAAATTTAAAATTCCTGTCTTTTGCTTTGTATTTCCCGAGTTTGTATTTCATTATAGGGATGGAACATCCAACCTAACTAAACTATCTTGCCTGGAGCTAGAGGACTCTTGGTAGCAATCTCCCTCTGAGCTATCCTACTCTTTCTGGCTTCTTCTTGATTTAGTGTCTGTCACTATGCATGTGGGCCCATTGTTCTCAGGAAGAAATCTGATATTCTTGAGCAGCCCCCAACACCTTCACTGGCTGCCTCCCCATTTCTCACCCCACAGCCTCCAAGGACTAACCCCACCCCACGCATTTCCCCCACACTTCTTGGCCTAGCACTTGCTCTCCTCCTCCCCCCCTGGCCTCCCCAGTCCCCCTCCTTGGTGACCTCAAGCTGTAAATGCTGTAGTATCTCTGGCTTGGGCTTCTTATCTGGCCCCAAATTCTTTCCTTCTCCCTGTAAGACACTGAGAAGGAGGCATGTTCATTTATAATGCTTTACTTCTTTAGCTTTCTTCCAGGCTCCTTTAGACAACACTTGTACTCATGCTGCATAAAAATGAAAGGTCCTTTTCTCACTTGCCCTAGACAAAGTACCATTTTTCCAGAATCAGTTGGGATCAGTTCCTTAGGCTGTTGCATAGGATGAAAAATCATTTTAACCAAGTCGATGATGGGCTGTATATCAACAGAGAGAAGTGGGAGGCGCCAGCTGCTTTGAAGACAGTATCCTCCTTCCAAATGGAATTTCTGGCATGATCTTCAAGTTTATGAATTTCTTTTTCTCTTTTATTCCCAAGGACTGTACGAAAGAATGATTTTATACTATTTAGACTTCTCACTGTACATCTTTATTGCCTGGCCATGCTTTGTGACATGCTGTAAGTGAAGCCTGAATAGTACACGGGGCTTCAGAATCAGGAAGATGTGTTCAGTGACTAATTAATATGAACCAGATGCAAAACCATATTGATAAGAGTATCTTCCACTGGCCATACTTTTATATATTTCCAGAGCACTCTCACACACATTCTAATTTGAGTTCAATAGCTGGATTACCCACTTTCTAACCAGGTGTTAGTCTCTGAATGAGTGACTACAATGGCAGAGAAAGATTCACATCCTCCTACTAATGAAAAAATGAAAATCAACAAATATAGGAAATTTAGGAATACAGTTCCTTCTGTGATACAAAGATACTAGCACTTCCTGGAAAAATGTTATGGAAATTAAAAGTTAAACTATAAAAATAGCTTTGCACAGAGTCAGTACTCAGTAAACCCAAGTTGCCATTGTCACAAAAAGGCTTTCACATGTTTCCTTACTTGGTCGAGGATCACTTTTGTATTGTGACAGTATTGTGGTTTCAGAGAATCTTAGTCTCTGACCAAACTACACAGCCAGAAGGTACTGAAGTGATGACTCCAGTCACCTAATTTTTTTCTTCCCATTACATCACACTGCCTCTTATGAAGTTAATTTATACATTTAGTTGTTTAGCCTATAACGATAGCCTATTGGCACCAATCGTGTGCCAGGTACAGCCCTGAGGAGAGCTAGTCCCTGCCTTCAGTGATCTCCCATTCTGCGCTTTCTTCAGAATGATAGGATCCTACTTCTGCCAGGGTTGTGTAAAGCCCATGTTTGCAATGCTTTGAAACTTAGATTTTTGCAAGGTGTCTCATTTGTTCCTTCTTTGTATAATGCAAGCCAATTGCTTTAGAAGGCACCAAAAATATTTTATGAAAGGTTTGCAGAATCAAATATAAATGGAATAATTTTCACACAGAGGTTGTAAGGAATTATGAGACTGTAGACAGTTCTAAATGTTGGAAAGTGGATATATGGGACTATGATATAAATAAATATAAAAACATATTTATGTATGCATTTACATACATATATGTGTGTACATATATGTGTATATATATATATATTTCAGAGTTAACATGATAAGTAGGAAACTTTACCTAAATATTTTGCATTCTTTGCAGATAAATACATTTCATTTATCCTTATGAAAGTGTACTTCCTAAACAGGATTCTATTCAAGAAACCCTGGAATCGTGGCAGTGATGGGAATCCAGTATTTCTACTTAAAGAACTGGCATGTCTACTGTCATCACTTATCAAAAAGGACCTCGGTGTTGTATATGCCCCTGGGGGGAGGCTCATAGGGAGAGAGGTTTTTTAGTGATGGAGTCATCCAGATGTTTGAACAGCTGTATTAGCAGAGTTGTTTGGACAATTTTACACAATAATATTTTGTGATAAGATTTTGGTATGTGAAATAGTCATTGTTTCTTAAAGTCCTCTTACTCAAAAAGCAGAACATGAATTCGTGGAGGCTCCCAATTTAATCAAGAAAACAAAACACATCAAGATGTTACAGTAAAACATACATAGTTTTGCTCTATCCCAGAAAGTCGTTTGTAGCAAGGCATTCTGTTAGAGAAGAAACCCATAAGGGCTTCTTTAAATAGGATGCACTTTGATTGTGATCCAAAGAAGAACTGATAGTGAGAGATTAAAACATTTCCAGGGTAATTTACAGCTTCCTGCATTTTTTAAGGTTACTTTATTTTATGTCTTAATGGTCAGAGATAATTTATATACACCATGGCAGAAAGAAACATGGCCATATTTTCTCTGCTGCTTAGAATCTTGGTTGATTTAAGAGAGGAGATACTATCTCACACTGTACCAAAATGGAGCCAAGATATAAAGATTTCATCTACCAGTCATGCCTGTCGATATATGTTGATAAATTTTACAGGCAGTATTTTTCTGAGCTCTTGATAAAGATCAGAATAATAATAATAATAATAATAATAATAATAATAATAATAAAGA
>NW_006159501.1:235372-319866 GCF_000334495.1 Tupaia belangeri chinensis | reverse complement strand
AAGATCAGAATAATAATAATAATAATAATAATAATAATAATAATAATAATAATAAAGAAAGATAAGAAAGGCAGGAGAATGAAGTGAAATTGCACCAGAAACGGCGAGATTAGTGTCAGCAGTGAATAATACTAGGGCTTTTGTAGTTCTAGTGCATGAGTTAACTAGACTCAACTCAGTCAAATGCTTATTGAGACCATGTGCCAAGCATTGTGCTAGATACTGAAAAGAAAGATAAATGAGTTTCTCTTTTAGGAATGTTACTGCCAAAAAAATAAATAAAAGATGTTAAATATGATAGAGTTGCACAAAGAAAAATATTGTAGGAACAAAATCTAGTGATTACATTAGATTTAGAGATCAAGAAAGCTACGTGGAGAAAGAGAGCTATAAAGTGAATTTATAGGGAGTGCGAATTTTAGCAAATAGATATGAAAAAGGAAAAAGTTATTCTAGTAAAATATGCCATGAACAAGGTGTGATGTAGGTATAGGTTCTGTCTGGAGGATGAAAAGCAGCCAGAGTAGCTAAAATGAAGGATGTTTTGTAGGGTGTGGCAAGGAAATGCTAGGTCATCTTTAAAGAAATTTGTTCTTGCAGAGCTAGATTTGTCCCATTTTCAGCATAGAATATGCGTACACTGTAGATAAATACTGGTTTGAAACTTACCTCTTGTTCTGTTCTCTCTCAAAGCTGTCATCCATGGCCCATTTTGGCAAGAGCCTCTCTATATCATGCAGGAGATTATAGGGAAACTAGAAAGATGTTCAATCAAAGAAGGATTCCCTACAGGTGAAAATGCCAGACAACATGCAGAGCTGGAGTGGATGGTGGATTTTATTTCAATTCTGTTCCAGAGTGGTCATCCTTGGACCACACTCATCCTCTCTCTGCCTGAAGACTGAAGAATCTGTTCAGTTAGTTCCTAGATGTAACATATCTTTAATCATAGGCTTCAGGGATTGTGCTTGGTCCTGAGAAATGATATGAAATTGAGACTGGAGACCCTGGCTCTTTGTGTGTTCTGCTGACTGGTAGAGGGACTCTGAAGGATGCTGTTCTATATGTGCAGATCAATCACTATGCTCCGATGCCCATTAAAATAATTGGGCTGGGAGTCATTAACCCGGCATTACTCCTGGCTTGACTAAGACCTAGCTTTGTGACCTTGGGCCAGTTACTATACTTGTCTGGACTCCAGCTTGATCATTTGTAAAATGATTTAGTTCTATTTGATATCCAAGTTTTCTTCCAGCTCTAGTTTTGTTGTTCTACAGAGACTTTGGCTTATATTTTATTTAAAAACATGTAAGTGGCTAAAACATTTCATCTTGACTTTTGGATTAAATGTACTTTTGGCTATTATTATTCAAATTCAATATGAAATGGCCAATATAACAAACCATTCTATCCTTGCAAGTGTAATGTAAGTCTAGCCTGACAAAGAAAAATGTTGAATATTTTCATAAACAAACAGCTAGGTTTACTTAAGTTTTGGAAATCTGTGCAGAGGAAGTAGTAGCCTGTAGTTATTAAATCAAACAGCTATATTAAGAATTCCTTACCCAAATTGGGTATTTACAGCAAATTTTGCTGTGGAATGCTGGCTGGTTTCTGTACAGTTGTTAGGTTATTTTGTTTCATCTTACAAGGAGAACATTAAAATATAGAATTTACTATGAACATTTCACTCTAAAGCTTAGATGTCTTTTTTTTTTTTTTTTTTTTTTAGGGAGGACACTTTGGAATACAGTAATATAATGTAGCATAATACAGTATAAAAAGGAATGCCCACGTGTTTAATGCTCCACAAATGGAACTTCAGAAACCACAGTAGCTCTTAAATGGTGCATTACAAGAATAAAAACATTGATGCAATCCTGAAAGCAGTCCTGCTGGGTGGCTAGATGTTACTGCCTTTTAGGCCTTACTTTTCTCAGAAGTAAATCAGATGTTGTACAACCATTTATGGAGTGAGGCCTATATTGTTCCATTATCCTTAGGAAAATATGGAGAAGGAATTAAATGTTTTAGAAAAAATTTTTAAGCTAATTGAATCAGTAAGGCAGAAGCCAAGAGAGGAAGTTCTAATTCTGATCATTTGCTTGGGGAGGTGATAATTGGAGGGTAATATGAGTGTATTTTAAAAGGTCTGTGGTAAAATAGAATTAAAGTATGAGTTTATTTTAGTCAAACAAATTTTGAAATCCATACATAGCTTTATAAAAAGAATTTATTTATTTATTTTTTAAGTTTTTGCCACAGGGTGTATGTGCTTGCTGGAGAAACAAAAACAGAAAAAAAGTAAGAAATCACCCTTCTGGGAGAATGGCCATGTTGCAATCCCTTTTCCTCCATTTTTCTCTCTGGATTTTAGACATCCATGCACATGAGCTAGGCATGATTTTCAAATGGCCATGTCTGGGACTCAAACCACAGTGTAAATAGGAGTCCAGTGCTTTAACCACCAGTGCATAACTTTTTATAAAATCCACATTTTCCATGACCTTTTTGAAGATCCTTTGTAAATAAGGCATGAGGTATAAATGCCTATTCGCTTGTCTGTCTTCCCGATTAAAGTGAGTTACTAGAAGAAAAGAACCTTGGCTTATAAACATATTTCTGTGTGTGTCGAGGAGTACATGCCTGAAACATAGTAGACCACCAATAGTTTTTTTTTTTTTTGGAGAAGTTTTCACTATAGGGCGCGTGCGCTCGCCAGACAGACAGAGAGAGACAGAGAGACAGAAAGCGAGAAATCACCCCCCAGGGGGGATGGTCATGCCGCAATCCCTTCTCCTCCATTCTCCTCTCGGGATCTTGGGCACGCACGCACACGCGCCCGGCGTGAGTTTTAAGCCACTGCGTTCGGGATGCGAACCACGGTCGACTACGTGGGAGTCCAGCGACATAGCCATTACGCTAACTGCTGGTTCCCCCCACCAATAGATTTTTATAGAATTGAATAGAAAAACAAAACAAAACAACTCCTAAGAGCATATCAGAATAATAATAGCAATAAATAAATAATGAGAAGAATAAACAAACATTTTCAAGATTAAATAATATGAATTTTGTACTTGGTGAAATGAAAGATTCCTCAGTGCTTGTTAACTCTCCTGTGTTGTTCTGTTTAATATGCATACATATTTATTAAGTCCTTGTTTTTGTACTGGGATAAAGTTTTGAGAAATTGGTTTTTAGCAAAGATAGAAGTAGATCCTAAAAATTAAACAAATAGGATCAAAAGCCATATCCAAGATATGGCATAGGAACTTTAGATACTGCAACTTGGTCCATTAGATAAATGTGACTTTTTACTATCCTTTTACTGACTACCATTGACATTTTCATACTAGCTTTCTGGTCACCTATCCTGGGGCCAAACAGCTTGATGAGGTATAGGGAGAGAATACTGGGGCCCTGGAAATCATTACATTTGGCATTCTGGAGGACAGAGTGGGTTTATAGATCAGAGTGTGTGTATGTGTGTATCTGTGTGTGTGTGTGTGTGTGTGTGTGTGTATAGATTTGGTCTTGCCTATTTGACTTACTTAATACTGCGTATTAAGACTTAAATACTCAAAGTGAAAGAAAATTAAGGAAAAATGAATGTGTTCTTCTCTTCCTAGTGTTGGTTTACAATATCAAAGTGAAGATGCAGAGAATGGTGAAATATTGAGTAATCAGTTTTCTGTCCTGCTTTTGTGTATGTTGCTAGTTTATAATTGGTGCCTTGAAAATGGATGTGTGGCTTAAACACAGATTTTGCACTTTAAATTGAGACTGAAATCTCAATTTTGGAGTAGGAAATTCCTAAGATAGTATAGCTTTGCTTTGTAAAAAAAAAAAAAAAGAGTTCACTCAAATGGTAGACCATTAATCTCCAGTGCTTTAATTGTCATCTAAAAACATAAAGGATAAAGTGTGCCATTTCCTTTTTATCTTTTTCCTTTGGCTTTGTTTTAGAGAAAATAATTTCCTTATCAATTGTGCAGGCAGAGTATAGTGCTAGCTTATATCTTAAGAGCGGATGCTATCACTTTTAGTACATTCACTGAAGTTGAACTATCTGTTTTGAGTAGGAGAGGGGAACTTTCCTGGCATTAAACCCAAACAAGATCTTAGTAAAATTTACAATAAATCTACTTGATTATTGCATTATTTAAATGCTCTTAATCCCAGAAATTTCTATTAATATGTTGTCCTTTTAATATTTTGATACCACAGAGATTGTGATACAAAATTGGCAGAAAATAGAATTCGCTCATTTGATTATGTTACTTTTTTTTAACCTCTATCTCTGCTCATGGTTATAGCCAAGAACATTTCTCTAATTTTGACTTTTTAAGGTGTGATCTTAGTATCTTTTGTTTTCATAGAGATGATATGGAAATACATTATAGTAAATATTTATTTTAGAGATTACCATTGTTTTTTTGAGAGGTTTTTGCTATAGGGCATGTGCACTCGCCAGAAAGAGAGACACAGAAACAGAAAGTGAGAAATCGCCCCTAGGGAGGATGGCCATGCTACAATCCCTTCTCCTCCATTCTCCTCTTGGGATCTTGGGCATGCACACACACAAGCCTGGTATGAGTTTAAGCCACCGGGTCCAGGACTCGAGCCATGGTCAACTACATGGGAGTCCAGCGACATACCCGTTTTGCCAACTGCTGGTCCTGAGATTACCATTTTTGAGCTTTAGGAGAATTGGAAATCATTACTTAAAAGTGGAGAAAGTTATTTTGCAGATTTTAAAACTGGAAATATCCCTGGTTAAAACCAGGGGGAAAAAAAAAACAAACGAAGAAATTCTGATTATTCTGATATGCTTTTAAAATTTGGTGGCATAGAGGTTAAGGTGGCTGAACCCACATGACTGTGTGGTCTAAGTCCCGAACTCTGTGACTTGAAAAACTTGGCAGGCATGTATGTATGCTCACCCAGAATCCCGAGAGGATAGTGAAAGAGAGGGCACTGTGATGTGACCATCCTTCCTGGGGTGATTTCTCAGTTCCCTGGCTCCCATGCCTTTGTCTCTCTGTGTTGAACACATGAGTCCTATAGCAAAAACTGAAAAAAGAAAAACTTTTTTTCAACAATAGTTACATGCTGAGCACTACAAAAAATGGGCTCTATTCTAGAGTTCTGAGTGCCTTTAACAAAGGCTTTGAGCGTTCCCTTCAAACTATCCTTCCTTCTCATTTTCTCTCTCTCTCTCCCTCTCTCTGTCTTGGGTGAGCACATATGCTCCCTCGTAAATTAAAAAAAAATATATATATAATAATAAACACTTTATATTTTGTGTTTTAGTCATGGTGTTAAATATTTAATATATGTTTTCTTAATTAATCCTCATAATATCCCCAAACTGATTATACCAGCAAAGAAACTGATGTTTTAACATATTTACAAGTGTAATGCAATTCTTATTAAATTATCAAAGAGATTCTTCATGGAATTAGAAAAAGCAATTAAAAAAATGTCTAGAATCATACAAGGCTCCACGTAGGCAAAGCAATACTATGCAAAAGGAATAAAATAGGAGGCACCTCACTCCCTGACCTCAAAACATATTATAAAGGTGTGATAACCACAAAAAAAGACCAATAGTCCAGTGAAACAGAATAGAGACCCCTAAAATAAACCCCAAAACATGTAGCCAACTGATTTTTGAATAAGGGCACCAGACAATGCACTGGGAGAAATAAAAATTGCTTCAGCAAATGGTGCTATAAAAACTGGATATCCACTTGCAGAGAAATGAAGAAATGAAGCTAGACCGCTATTTCTAACCATTAACAAAAATAAACTAAAAATGGATCCAAGATCCAAGGATAAAACCTCAAACTATAAGACTACTGGTGAAAAACACAGGAAATACCCAGGGAAAGACTTCTTAAATAAGACCCCCAATAATCCTGAAAATAGACAAATGGGATTGCAACAGGTTAAAAAGCTTTTGCACAGCAAAAGCAACAATACTTAGAGTAAAAAGACAATCTTCATAATGGGAGACTATTTGAAAACTATGCCTCAGATAAGGGACTGATAACCAGAATTTATAGGGAACTCAGCAGCTTACCCCAAACATAATCAGTCCACTTAAAAGATGGGCAAATGAGCTGAACAGACAACTCTCCAAGGAAGACATAGGAAAGGGCAAATGCCTATGAAAACATCCTCAAAGTCTCTTATTATAAGGGGAATACAAATAAAAACCTCAGTGAGATACTATTTAACCCCAGTCAGAATGGCTAAGATTAAAAAAATAATAAGGCGGCCAGCAGGTGGTTAAGGGACCAGGACACCTCGAACGAGTCCTGGACCTGGAGGCTTGCTTTCTCACTTTTTCTCTCTCTCTTTTTCTCTTTCTCTCTTTCACCCTATCCCTCTCTGGTCAAATTAAAATTAATAAGTAAATAAATAAAGTTAAATAAAATAATTCTTAAAATGAAAAATGATAAATCTTGGCAAGGCTGTGGTGAAAAGGGACTCCTCCTACTGTTGTTGGGATATAAATTAGTACCTCCCCTGTGGAGAACAATATGGAGGTTCCTCAGAAACCTAGAAACATAATTCCCATACAACCTAGAAACATAATTCCCAACATTCCCAATTATGGAATTGGGAATTATGTTTCTATTCTGTTTCTGGGTATCTATCCAAAAGATAGGAAAACAGTCAGAAAAGCACTTGCATATCCATGTTTATTGCAGTATTATTCAAAATTGCTAGGATATGGAATCAATCCAAATGTCCAAGAGCAGACAAACAGAAAAAATGTGGCACATGTACTTTATGGAATAGTACTCAGCCATGAAATGAGACCCTGATATTTGATATACAAATTAATGAATATGGAAGATTTAATGCTAAGCCAGGTAAGCAAGACTATCAAAGAGGAAATGTTTGTTCCCACTTAATTTATACTGAATGTCTGAACTCTGGCAGAACAGAAATATTGGAAGGTATAAAAGCAGGAAGTGCAACTGTAGAAACCAGGAATAGTGTGGGAGGAGATGAGCAATGGGGAGGAAGGAAGGGAATCAGGAGATGATTAAAAGAAAAATATTTAATGGACACAAAAAATGGAAAGTTATCTTTTTATTGTTATAACCAATTTTTATTTACAGTATATAAACTTCTTCAATAAGGAAAACTATCTGTTGATGATAATATATATGATAATATCTTTGAGTAGACTAATAAACAATGTATTTACGCTGGGAAAAAATAAACAAAGTTTTTTTTATTTTTTAAAAAAAAAAAAAGAGAGAGAGATTAACAGCTTGTCCAAGGTCAGTAAACAAGTATAAAACTTTTTTGAGGACAAAGTCCGTATCCTTATACATTATGCTGTATTATTCCTTTTTTCCTACTGGTGTAATTGGTAAGTCAACACTAAGAATATCTTTAAAATTCTTGAAATAGTGAATGTCCTACATGTAAACATGAAAGGAAATGTGACATCTGATGTAGTTAGCATCATTAGTTTCCTTTGTACTGTGCATGTGTGTCTTCCTATGTCTTTCTAAAAAGTGTTCTATATATGCACCAAGCTGGAGGAACCATGACATCGCAGCAATGTAATCATCCTGGCCTCGAAGTTGTTTTAGTACATCTCCTTGACAGAAAGAATGTCAGAGTAAAAGGGGACCACTGTTAGGTGACACCAAGGGTACTCGATGGGCCAAGAACATCTTACTCTGGAAGTGAAGCTATAATGTATACAGGGTCCCCACATTGATAGCCCCGGGCATATTATGTCTCTGATGGGCAGGGATCTTCTCTTTTATGCTAGCGGTGAACTTGACTTTAGAACATTAATATCAATGTGTCTCAGATTAGAAAGCAAGGAAAGATCTATTGGTCCAAGGAAGCTAACTGATCAGTATAGACCTTCCAGAATTAATCACTATGTGATTAATGGGTGTAGATTGATATGGAGAGAAGATTCTTGGCCCACTGGGTGTTCTTGGTGTCACCGTCTTTCTCTGATGTTCTTCTTGTCAAAGAGATATATATTAAAACATCTTGGTGGCCAGGATGATCTGCATTGCTAAGTCTCACTGAAGTGAACAAGCCCAAGAATTTTCATGTTCAATTCTACTTAATATTTTTCTGAATCTCCCCAAAATGTAGCATATATAGGATAGCATAAAGGAATAATTAGACCAGGAATATTACCATATTTATCATTTTCAACAAAGAAAACCACATTGTGATATGTACCTTAAATTTTTGTTCTACTAGTTTTTCTTTTGAGATATACACATCTGATTATTATACACTGCATACATGCTTTGAAAACTCTATTGTACCTCAAAAAGATGTACAAATAAGTTATAAAAGTTTTAAATTAAACAATTATAAAATTAAAAAAAAAACAGTATAAAGGGGACTAATGAATAGCTTGTGTGTTCTAAAGTCAAACATATCTTTTGTACATAGCTTTAAATTCCTTCTCCATAGAATAAGAATGGGATAAAATAATCTGCTAACTTCCCTTTCCAATTTTGAGTTGCTGTAATAAAGGGCTTTGTTATAATGTTTGAGAGTTGGTGGTTCTGATTTAGAATGAGTGTTCGAATTCTGGCTCTTAACCTACTAAGGATG
This sequence comes from Tupaia belangeri chinensis, assembly GCF_000334495.1. Classification (NCBI taxonomy): domain Eukaryota; kingdom Metazoa; phylum Chordata; class Mammalia; order Scandentia; family Tupaiidae; genus Tupaia; species Tupaia belangeri. The sequence continues at coordinate 311,244 of NW_006159501.1, read as the reverse complement.
TTAATTTGGCCACATTACTAAACTTTCTGATAACTCAGTTTCAGTTTCTTAATAATATACCCTAAGGATACCTTTCTTATTTGGTTGTGGTAAGGATAGTTTGGAAATATACAAAGCTCAGTGCCTAGCACATGTTAGAAAATGAGAACACAGTAATAATGATAACACTGTTTGTGACTCTACTTACCCATGAGTTTACCATAAAAAGTCCCATCAGATGTTCAGTGGCAACATGCTTCATGGTCTGTATATTAGTCTTTTGGTATCACAAATAAGGTGGTTTAAAATGTCAGAAGTTTATTCTCATAGTTCTAGAGAACTAAAAATCTGAAATACAGGGGTTGTCAGGGTTGGTTCTTCCTAAGGCGTCTGAGGTAGAATTTGTTCTAGTCTCTCCTCTAGCTTCTAGTAGTTGCTGAAAATCCTTGGCATTTCTTGGCTTACAGTTCCATACTCAAATTCTGCTTGTGTCCACATGGATTACTTCCCTCTGTGTGTGCCTCCCTGTGTCTTAATATGACCTTACAAGGGTGCCAGTCATTGATTTAGGGCTTATCTTAATTCAGTATCATCCCATTATAACTTAAATACATCTTCAAAGACAAGTATTTTGACCAGTTCACATTCTCATGAAGTAGGGATTGGGATATACTGTTTTTAAAAAATATTTATTTATTTAATTCCATTTATTATTTTTTAACTTGATGAGAGAGGGGGAGAGAGGGAGAGAGAGAGAGAGTGAGCCACTAGGTCCATGATTCAAACCGTGGTCAGCCATGTGGGAGTAACAGCACCTCAACCACTCAAAGTCAGGATACAAATAAATGACTTAATCAGGTCACTGATACCTCTATATGTTAATTGTTTCAAAGATACAATAGTCAGGGGCATTTTAGATCATTTCAAAGTCATAGTTCCCCAAAGTCATCTTAATTTTCCAATTCTGGGGTATAGTACATGTTCCTGAGTGAGTCTTGGTTTCCCCAGAAATTTTTTATCTTGTCTCTTTTTGGAGGTAGTGACTGTTGAAGGCAAATATCCTAGAGTTTCAGATAACTTGAAAATGGCTCATTTTAGGAATGGCTACTAATCATAGGCCCATTAGGTCATGGAGCAGGAATCAAGAAGATACTTTATTTGATGCAGGTGAACTGACTCTGGTGCGAACACTCCCAATAGCTCTGAACTGTTTCACCTGCACCTAACTGCCCTCCTAAGAGCCAGGTCTACAGGCTGCATGACAGATCTTAGCACCAGCTTCATTCCCTTCAGGACACTGAGTAGAAAGCCCTTGATTTTATACACATCAGCTTCATGCCTTCAATTGTCATTTCCCAGCAAGTGTGAACTTTGGAGTAGTACTTCTCAAAGCTCCCAAATATATAGTCTCCACAAGGATGCCAAAGAACTGTGACATTTTGGAAGGGCTCTCAGCTAAGAAAAACATCTTTCCTAAGAACCTCCAAGTTTTCTTCCTCCTGAAACACATGAATTAATGATCCCAAGTGTGAGTTGCAGGGCCAGCAGATGATGATGTCTGACAAGCTATCTTCAATTTATTTTCTCTTGTGTCCAATACACTTGGAAAATAATATTTTATTGTTGGCTAAGTTGGAACTTTAGTCCTACTGATGAGTGCCTAAGGTTGCCAAATACCTACTATTTTCTTATGTTATAAACATATCTAAAATGTTGTCTGCAGTTCTAACTACTAGGGCCAGCATGTTTATAAGATCAGGGTATGGCACTGAAGCTGCCTTATTTGCATTGAGGTTGATAAAGTCTGGCCATGCTTTCTTGTTTGTTTACAGAATCCTATGATTATAACAAAGCCCTTTTCTAGATCTAAAAATCTTAATTTTCATCTATCATTTATTTATTTGTAACAGTAATTTATGAATTTTTTAATGGACAAAGTTGAAGGAATAGAAACACAAATAGTGGTGATTATTTTCCAGGAATAATAAGCATCTCTCTCCTTTATTTTTCCTTTTGTTTTCATTATTTTTGAACTCTTATGTTTAATTAACCCTTGTGTATGTTGCTAGATTTTAATTTTCTTGATATTTTGATTTTTTCCCCTTGTGGTATCTTTCCAGATTTATTCTTTTTTTGCTTCCCTGTTTTCCTCCCTCTTGTTTTCCCTGATGCTAATATTTTCTTCCTTCCTTCCTTTTCTATCTCTTTCACAAATAAAAAGAAATCATAAGATGGAAAAAAAATGACAAAAGAGTGAGTAGAAAGAGGAGAAGAAGGAAAAGGAAAAAGAGAAGGAAGAGAAGAAGAAAGAGAGAAAAAGGGAAACAAAAATATAAGGAGAAAGAAAGGAAGCATAAAGAAGTAAGATAAAAAGATGGGAACAGAGGAGAAGACAATTTCTAAAATACAAGCCCTAACATTAATTGGCAATATATTTAGCTTTAAGTGTTTTGCCCAGTGAACATTAAAATGGAAATAAGACTAGATGTAGTGTCCATACCCTTTACGTAACAACGTAGAAAAAATAAAGTTTGGATTTAAGGTTAGGTAAATTCTTAATTAAGTAACTATTCCTAAGTTGGCTTTAGGTAAACCACTAACCAAAAATTTACATGCAGTAATTTCAATGAATAAGGAAGAGTGAAGCTGGTCATTTTTGAGACGCTTACCACTGAATGCAAAGCTGCATATCCCAAGCTCTACTGTAGGACATCTCAGGGATGAGAGCACCAGATCTGGAGTCCTAAGACCTGAATCTAAATGTTCTGTCACATGTCTTATGACCATAGGCCATCTCCTCATCTCTTTGCCCCTTGGGTCAGTATGAAGAAAAAATTACTCTATACATTCAAATATGGTAGTTATCAATTTTTGTCACAGGGAGTTACTACATTATAAGAGCATTGTAAGTTCCAGACAATATCATTTGCAGCCCATGTAACATTTAAAAAATTTTTTGATTCTATTTGATTAATTTGGTATGTTGAATTTTTCCTGAAAATATTGTGAAAACTATTTTTTTAAAGCTTTTATTTTCTAGTTTTCAGGTCACATTTTCTATTGACATAATGTTAAAGAAATGCGTATGGAGGACATCCACTACAACTCAATATATTTTTAAATTACTTTTTAAGAAAAAAAAGAGAGAAAAAAAGAGAACAAAAAACTTATAACAACACCTGCTACTCAGCAGAAGTTGACCTGACCCCTTTCTCCTTTTCTTGTTATTATAAACATCAAGCTCTTTAAGTGAGAGCTGTTTAAAGGATAGAGGGCTCTGAGTGTTTCTTCCTAGATCCCAGATGCACTGAGAGACGGATGGGCTTTTTGATCTTTATTTTATGAGTGTCTGATAAATTGCCTCTGGCACCTGGCAACTGAAATTTCACTATCTGAAAACTAACCCCGTGTCAAACAATGTGACCAGCCTCAGCCTTGCAATTGAGGAGGGTGGAGGATGCCTTCCACTTCCTGGACAGGTCTACCACCATGCTCGGGGATTTACATGCTTTTAATTTCAGAGGGAAGAAAGGATTATTAAAGGCTTTCTATGCTATGCAAAAATGTGTTTTTTGAAGGATTTCATCATAGCCCTCATTGTAGGATTTTTTGAAAAAGTCAAATAAAGCCTTTACCACACTACCTAGCCTGAAAAAAAAAAAAGTGCTGATAATAGGATCAAGATTTGCAATGCTGGATCATGAGCCTCTCCGCACCAGGTTCTGTCTGTCTGCTGATACAAGAAGAATGCAGGTGGTCTTTTTCCAGGGATAGAAGAGCTATAAACAAAACCATCAGCTGAGACTATTATCACCTTTCTTTTAACATCTTATCCAGGAACAAGAAAAAAAAAAAAAGTGCTGGTAATAGGATCAATTTGCAATGCTGGATCATGAGCCTCTCCGCACCAGGTTCTGTCTGTCTGCTGATACAAGAAGAATGCAGGTGGTCTTTTTCCAGGGATAGAAGAGCTATAAACAAAACCATCAGCTGAGACTATTATCACCTTTCTTTTAACATCTTATCCAGGAACAAGATTAACTCTACCCTAGGAAAGAGTTCTATTTATTCTCTCTACCTACAGAGGTTCAAATACTTGAATACTTGAATTTTTAAGAAGAGAGAAAGACCAAGAATACAAACACTCACACATTATGTTACTTCTTAAAAGAAAAAGGAGGTTTATGGAGCAATGATGATAAACAAAATATAAAACACCCCAGAACTTTCAGTGGATGTGTCGTCATGATCGTGGGAGACAGCCCCCATGATTAGACCCATTTTTATGTGTATACTGCATAGTCACTTGTCATTTTCCCTCCCTTCCTCCACTTTCTAAACTTGTCTCTAGAAACTATTGTTACCTGGGGAAGACCATGCTCACATTTGCTTTCTTCTCCCCCACTCAGAGGAGATTATTGTTAGTTTTTTAGTTTCCTTCTGGGTTATTGCTTTATGGACTTTTTGAGATATCTTACAGAGGTACAGTATTGTTAGCTAGATGTAGAGAGTTTTGGATAAGCTGAAACTTTGTTTAAATTTTTTTTTTCTAATAAGAAATTTTTGTGAGTCATGGCTATCTGAAATACAATACTTTTGACATAAAAATTAATTCCTTAGGTTATTCATTTAGTTCTCCAGCAGCGTTTATTTATTATTTATTTAGCAAGCAAAAGTCATTATGCTTGGCTCTGAATATACAGCAGTAAATCTGATACATATTTTATTCTCAAGGAGCTCATAGTCTCCTGTGAGATGAATATATAACAAACAAGCTAAATATGTGAGATAAATATAGAAGTCTATTTTTGGAAAAGTAAGAGAGGCTACAAACCAAGCCAATAGGAGGAGATGTTTGGAGGCAACATATGTGTTAAGTTTTGGAACTGAGAGATTGCTCAGATAGGCAAGGCAGGTTAGGCAATTCAGACAAGAAAGAATAGCCCAAGCAAAGCATTAGATCTTACCACATGATGGCAGAGGAAGCAGGAAGGAGGTTGAACTGAGAGAGCTTTGAATATGGCTCAGAAAAGGATGGTACACCCTTAGAGGGAGGCATTAGATTTATCAATCCTGACAAAGTTTGGATATTGTGGTGAAAATTTGCAAGAAGAAGAAAAGTGAAATGCAGATATCTGCATCTTTTTAATTTTTTTATTAATTAAAGGGAGATACAAGATATTTAAGAATGTAAGTTAATTTTGAAATAGAAATTATTCTGTCATAATCATACATCCAAGACTTAGAAAATCCAATGATCTATCATGTGACAAATCCTCTTAATCCTAAATTAAGTTGCTACATGCAGACCTTACCAGTCTTTTTGTCAGAGAACTATTACAAAAATATAATTTTAAAGGTGAAATTCTAAGGAGAAATTAAGGTTTTTGAATTAGAGTCAGAAAACTCAATAATGAAGATAGATTCTAAAGACCTGGATTTATTTTGATTTTGCCTATTGATCAATAGGACAAAAAAATTGGTAGCACAAGTGACAATGGATGTGATGGCAAGAGCAGTGGACTCCAGGTCCAGAATCCTGGGATCTGGTCCTGGTTATGTCACTAAAATGCCCTATGATTTAGATATTTTCCCCATTTTGTTCTCTCCGCCTTGGAAACACATATTAGATTTGTAATATTTTACATTTATATATTACACTAGACTCTAGTGTCCCAGAGCATGGGAGCCATGTCTCTGTTGCCTATCAAATTAACCTTATTTTGGCACAGTGCAGAACTCAAGTTTGTTAAATGAGTGAGTGAATTAAGATTGAGAAAGATATAGATTCTACCTAATTCTGTAGGTCAATCATTTCTGAAGAATATAATTCAATTTTTTCTTCAATAAAAATGATTGTGCTACATATCCTGGATTTTCTGTTTATAGAGAGGAAGTGTGTAGTGCAAGGTTGAAAAACAAGGGCTCTGATGTCACACTGTCTCAGGTTTGAATCTCAGAGTTATAACTCTGGGTCAATAAATTCACCTTTATGTACTTTATTTTCCTCCTACATGACATACGATAATAATAGCACTGACACATAGGGGTAGCATGAGCAGTAAGTGGGTTCTCACACTCACAGTGCTCAAAGCAGTGTCTGGTACATACCAAGGGCCAATCAATAATTATTCATATTTATAGCAATTCCCCTAATTATATTGGGTTGTTGGGAAAGTCATGATGTACTTTTGCATAGAAAATATGATCATCTAATATGTTAGCTTGTTGAATATATTCTCTTAACAAATGTGTGTTACCGATTTGTTCTTAAATATTTCTAATTTTTAATCTGAATTCCGATGAAATTATTTTGAAATCCTTCTGGTAATTATGACCTAAATATTTTATGGTTTTTCTACTTCCTGAATTTGGAAGCTTCATAAACCTTTCTGAACAGAGCATGGCAAATTGACTTTTCAAGGTGTCCTAGTCAGTCAATAAGAGTTAGGCTAAATTGTAGGTCTCCTGTTCTCAAATAAGTTCAGAGGAATCAGGTTGGAGATTCCTGAGATGTTGGTGGTGCCCTTATTGAGAAGACTTCGAGCAAGTTCTCTCTTTTCTGAGTGCAGTATTTGAACATATATTTGTTGGGCATCAACTCTTTAGTCATTTTGTGGGAACAAAGTGAAATATAAATTGGTCCTTGTCTTGAAGGACCAATTTATATTTCACTACACACACATACATATACACACATATATATACACACACACACACATATGTATTTTATTACTATGATACAACTGCTGTTAGAACACATTTAGAGAAAGAGAATATATATACACACACACAAACACACATACATACACACATATACACACACACACGTACACATACATACACATATACACACACACACACACACACACACACACACACACACAGAGGGAGAGAGACTTTTTCTACAGGGCACACACACTCACTGGAGGGACAGAGTGAGTGCATTTCTTTCTCTCTAGACAGAAAGCAAGAAATTATCCCCCCAGGGGGGATGGCCACTCCACAGACCCTTCTCCTTTATTCTCCTCTTGGGAATTTGGGCATGCATGTATATGCACCTGGTGTGAGTTTTAAGCCATCATGTCTAGGACTGGAACCGTGGTTGACTATATGGGAGCCCAGTGATGTAACCATTATGTCATCTGCCAATCCACAATATATATATATATTTTTTTTTTTTTTCGCTATAGGGCGCGTGAGCTCGCCAGACAGACAGAGAGAGACATAGAGACAGAACGCGAGAAATCGCCCCCCAGGGGGGGATGGCCACGCCGTAATCCCTTCTCCTCCATTCTCCTCTCAGGATTTTGGGCACGCACGCATATGTGCCCGGCGTGAGTTTTAAGCCACCGAGTCCCTGACGTGAACCACGGTCAACTACGTGAGAGTCCAGCGACATAGCCATTACGCTAACTGCTGGTTCCCCACAATATATATTTCAGCAATGACTTTTCTACATCTTTTCAGAGCCCAGTTAGCATAGGCATATGGATATTTATTTCTAAAATTTCCGTTTGGGAAACTTAATGTCACTGCTTTCTTCCTTTTTTTGTTTATTTATTTCCTTTCCTTTATTTCTTCCTTCCTTCTTTCACTCTCTCTCTCTTCCTGTCCCTTTTCTTCCTGTCCTTTACATTTTTTTCTGAACTGGACTTTAATCTATAGACTGAAATGTGCCACTCTCTTTTCTAGAGACTCTGAGAAGGTAAGAGGATGATTTACTCTCTTCATGGGATTATACTGAGTTAGAACACACAGGTTAAGGAGAAAAGATTCTAAGGCCACCTGAATGATCGTGCAGGGGCTCTTAAAGGTCACCCTGCTGAAGACAGTAATCCATACTGCCAACTCCCAGACTTTCACCTCAATCAGAAGACAAAGCCCCTTGGTGCACTTCCTTTTCTCATGTGCTGCCAAAATTGGGAAAGATGTAGACCCTTCATTAAGCCTAGAATTACCTCAGTATTGAAACAACAAACCCCGGTTTCTTCTGAATATAACTTAAATTAACTTGCTATATTTGAAATGTAAAAAATATTCCTCATTAATTATTGTTTCCAATCCTCTTAATCCAGAATGAATTTTAATAATACCGAGTGAATTTACTTTATGTGTCAGCATACATTCAATACTTGAGTTTCTTTTTTTATTTTAATGAGGGTAAAGTAAACTCATAAAAAACATATTAATTGTGGGACCAGCAGTTAGAATAATGGCTATGTCACTGAACTCCCATGTAGCCGACCTCAGTTTGAGTCCTGGACCTGGTGGCTTAAATTCATGCCGGGTGCGTGTGCGTGCGTGCCCAAGATCCTGAGAGAAGAATAGAGGAGAAGGAATTGTGGCATGGCCATCCCCCCTGGGGGGTGATTTCTCACTTTCTGTCTCTCTGTTTCTCCCTGTCTTTCTGGTGAGCGCACACGCCCTATAGCAAAAACTTCTCAAAAAAAAAACCCCATATTAATGTGTCACTGCATATCAATAGTTAATAAGCATACTACCAACAATTGATCTTAAAATGTTTGGATCCATAGTGTATATGTTGGACCTGCCTGAATATATGAGAGATTTTAGGAAGATAAGAAATCTATAAATCTGTTTGCACTGGCATTTAAAGTGTTGACAAGGAACTGCAATTAATAGCTATGTTTTTCATGTTTATAGAAAAGAAGAATGCTTATAAAAGAAAGTATGGGTGTGGGAAATAATAGGCTTAAAAATAAAGAAATTGCTGCATTCAGCCTTCCCTCTGGATTTTTCCCTCTGTCTTTGTGAGTCAGAAAAATTGAAGTTGTCAGTAGTAAGCAGATTCTTATTGTGATAAGTGGAAACAGCATGTTGTTTTTTTGTATCTTCTTTTAGTTGTTGATAGTTAAATGGGGTCTTAGACCTAGAAGCACTTCAGAAAAATATTTTTCAAATGAGTGGAATGTCTATAAAGTCTGCTTACATGGGAATTTTAGCTAGGTGACATAAGAATTATGAATTATAAGCTTAATTCTTAAGAGGCGTTATTTAAAAATTTGTCTCTGGTGAAGAAATCTGGCAAGCAAACCTAAGATGGAAAAGACAGGGACTGTAATTATAATTAACCTCATCTCTCCATCAATCAAGTGGAGGAAGGAATGGAGTCCTACACACACAGGTGGTGTGATATGTGAATGTGGGCATGTGCAAGTACCTATGTGGTATGAGTACAGCAGTGCATAACATGTATAACGTGCAGGGGCAGCTTACTAGGGCTAGGAAGAACTGGGAGTGCAACACTTTTTACATTGCCACTTTGCCTCAGAAACCAGAAGCATGAACATCTGTAGTATGTCAGGGAATGGAGACATTTGGATGTGTCTTGTTTTGATATCATTAAGTGACCAATGAATTAAAGTAAGTGAGAGGATAGAGATATATAGAGGTTTTGATAAGCTGAGACTGGAGAGTGAGGTGGTATAATCTGGCCAAGTTAGAAGTGAATGATCTGTTGCTGATGCGATGTGGTTGATAAATTGTCTATATTAGCAGGAATTTTGAGAAAAAAGAGTTACAAGAAATGAAAACAATAAAACTTGTGTATCAGAAAGTTTTTCTACTACAAACTGGAAAAGACAAGGCTGCCCACTTTCTCCACTTCTTTTCAGTATAATATTGGAAGTCATAGCCAATGCAATCAGACAAGAGAATAAAATAAAAGGTATTCAAATAGGGAAGGGATAAGTTAAATTATCTCTATTTGCAGATGACATGATTAGTCCAGTCTTTTTTGATATTTAAAGGATCATCCATGGCTGCTAGAGAGGCAGATTTTTCTTAGCTTTGTAACTTCATTGGACAGAGGAAAAAAGTGCTCTGCCACTGACTGACTTGTGTAGTGGAGGAATGGCTATCGAAGAATGGCCCCAGTCATCCCAGAGGCCTGGGATGGCACTCTGGCATAATCATTTATCAGCTGAATGGTGAAAATAGATTTCATTTCTCTCTGAGTCAGTTTTCTTACCTGTGAAAATCAGATAATATGTTTACCATCATTTTTATTGTGATATTTAAAGGAAGTAGCAAGAATGGAAGCTTAGTAAAATGCTTGGTAAATACCCAACAAATTTGAAGTCCAATAGGATCATTAGGGATTTGGGGGATCAATTTTGACCTTTAAGAATTCCAGAGAACTGTGGAGATACTCTTTTCTTACCTTGTGCATCTGATCATGACACAGAAGCTTTATGACTGATAGTATAGTTTTAGGTTTGTTACAACCAACTTTCTTTTTTCTCCCCATTAATCAAATAATCTCTCAAGGGATAGCTTCTTTTGAGAGAAGCCAGAATCTTTCTGATAAATCCCTGATCCTGGAAAACAGTGCATGGAGTCTGAGAGGATTTGTAGAAGGACTTGGTAGTTGATCGTTTACCTGGCTGTCATCAAAACTTGGCCAAATTGCTTCTATGTCACCACTCTCTTTGTAGCTCTTCATATGTTTGTTAATTTTGAGAAATTAGAATTTTACTGATGTTAATTTAGTTGACATGAGATAAGTAATCTGCTTAAATTACAAAAGAAAAACTTAACTATTTTTCAATTTTCTTCACAGTACAATGTTGAATTTTTTTTTTGATGCTTTTGCCATAGAGCTGTGCACTCTCCAGAGGGAGACAGAGAGAGTCAGTGAGAGGGAAGATGAAAAATCACCCCCTAGAAGGGATGACCATGCTGCAATCCCCCTCCTCCATTCTCATCCAGGGATTTTGGGCACTCATGCACACACACCCAGTGTGACCTTCAAGCTGCCAGGTTTGGGACTCAAACCGTAGTCATCTATGTGGGAGTCCAGCACTGTAACCACTACTCCATCCGCTGGCCCTCTATTTTTAAACATTTTAAGCAATGTTTGGTGTTAATACATCTAAGCTTTAATCTGACTGAGGGTGATGCTACCAATGAAAATTACTAATCAAAGATGACAATATATGGATAGATATCTTGGGATAAACTGTGTTCATAGATGAGGGCACAATGGAAACTGTCTTTCAACCCATGCCTAACTGCTGACATGCTACTATTTTCAAAATAATAATTTTTATTTTAATTTCTAATTTTTATGCTTCACAATAGTTGTACATGTTTGTGGGGTACAGTGTGTTTTTCAAAGCATACATAAATATGTAATAATCAAATCAAAGAAATAAACATGGAGCCAAACAATGTCATAGAGGTTAAGGCAACTCTATTCCACATGACTGACTACATGGTTTGAATTCTGGACCTGGTGACTTGAAAAACTTGCTGAGCATGTGCGTGTGTGTGCTCAAAATCTATAAAGGAGGAAGAAATGGAGGAGAAGGTATTGTGGTGTGACTATTCCCCATGGAAAGTGCTTTCTCACTTTCTCTCTTTCTCTCTGATGAGTGTACATACCCTATAGCAAAAACTAAAACAACAACAAAAAGATTATGACCATAGATTATTAAAGTAATGGATTATATGCCTGCTAGTTTTACAAAGTGTTTATTTGAATAATAACTTAAATTTTGTAACACTATTTTGAGATGGGAATAGCAGTGATGATTACATTGAATAACAGCAAATTTCCTTCATACATCAAATTCATTTGCTTTTCTTGCAATCATATTTCACTCCTTTTTTGCCTTATTTAGTGTAAGATCAAATACCTGTTAGGGCTGTCAAAAGTCAGTTTGATATAGACATCTATTTATGTCATATTCTTTCAGTGTAAGTAATTTTTGACTAAATAAAGTTTTCCATTAAATGGGAATATTAAGATATATATTAATATTATTTAGACCCAAGAAATATTAAAGGGCTTCATCGCAGTGGAATAGGTATACTCAGAGAAGCCTACCAGGCCAGAACAATGCAAAGTAGAATGTAGAAGGGCTTGGGAGGGAGTTGTGAATAAGAGAAGTATAGGTAGGGACAGCTTTCTTAGCTCTGTATGTAGGACCTTTGGAAATGTACCCTATGAATTTAAAACTTTATTTTAAACCTCTCTGGGATAATGTAGCACCTAGATATTTTTTCTCCTAATGACTCGTAGCCCTAAACTCTGGTACCCATGTTTCAAGTGTGGTCTCGAGCCTTGAGCCTAGATGAGTCTCAGTCCTGGAATCACTATTTGAGTTTCTGTGTACCGAGTTCAAGCAGAGTGCAGGGATTTGGAATCCACCTTTGGTGCATCCCATTCTGTAACTATGATATATGATAAAAGGAAAAATTGCAGCCAAACTTGACTATGTTCAAAGCAAGGTGTTAGTGAAAGGAAGGGATGGAAAATAAGTCCTAATGGATTAATGGCTCATGATAAATGTTTTATTATAAGAGCTTGTGACTGATTAGATAATTTTTACTTCCAAGAGTAGAATTTAAATATTTGTGTCTGGATTGTTACCAAAGTAAATAAATCACTGAAGAATCTTGTTAATAGTAAAATATTTACATGCAAAAAAAGATGAATTAATTTTTCTTGTAAGTAATCAATATCCTATTTAGTCACTGATTTTTAAAAAATAATATTTACTACTGTATGGATCAACTTACTAAATTAAAAAAAAATGAAAATGACCATGAAAGATTCTCTTTGACACCTATCCATTCAGCAAAATAAAAATAAAGTGGAGAAAAGTTGTTTGGCCCGTCATAGTAGAAACTAAACATTTAATGAAATAGTTTGCTCAAGATTGTAAGCGTATCTGTAACATTCCAGACTAAGTCTTCCCTCACTCACACTCACACTATTCCTATCGAATGTAGCATGTGTCTATTAGAGGGCAGAAACCAAGCATGGTGTCCATTTGGGTTAATTTTCTTTCTCAATGTTCTGAGGTCAAATTATCTTGGACCATCTTATAACTCCAATTCATATCCTTTCAAAGACCTAGAAACATATATAGCCAGCAATTTATATTTCGGAGAAAAACATTGTTAACTTTATTTTAAAATGTGGTTCAAGTGCTTGTTATACCTGAATCAGTGAATTTATCACTTACCTTTCTTGTCAGTTTCAAATACAGCTACTATAAGGAACAACTGTTTGTTCTGATCATTTACTGTTTTTCTCCTAAGACATTTCAGAGCTGTAAAATGACTTTTGGGAAGCTCTGGGAACATCTTTCATCTTTTGAATCAACTAATCAAGATGCATTTAATAATACGTGTTACAGAGACTTTGAAATGAGCTAACAGGTTGCAAAGTCCTTTGTAAACCATGAAGTATTTTAAAGATGACAAATAATAACATCTGTGAATGCTTTACCCAATATAGAAATAATCAATAGCCTAACATTGTTTTGTTTAGCCTACTGCGTAGCTCATAGTAGGTGCTCATGCATTTCATTTTTAGTAGACTCCTCCTTGTCTAGGTCACATTAATAAAACCCTTATGATTAGTGGCTCTAGTTTGTGACCATTTTCTAGGACTGGCAAAAGCTAAAATTTTATGCTCTTGCTTTCTGTTTCCCAGAATTGTCCAAAATCCATAGTTGTGTTTTAATTTCAAGGCTCAAGATTCTATGGGAAAATTTGGGATTTTTAATGCAAAGATTTGCCGATAATTTAACTGTCATTTATTTAAAAATCAAATGGTGTCTTCAAAACTATTTTTATACCAATTGTGTAAATGTATAAAGGAAAAGAGCAAACTAACAATACGAAAAACAATTTTTTATTGTTCTTTACAATTTGCCTTTGTGAATAAAATTAAACTGGACCAGCAAGTGGTATGGCGGTTAAGGTGCTGGATCCCACATGGCTACTTCATGGGTCAAGTCCCAGACCCAGTGGCTTGAGAAACCTAGTGAGTGGGTGTGAACGCATGCCCAAAACCCTGAGAGGAGAATGGAGGAGAAAGGATTGTGGGATGACCATCCCTTCAGAGGGTTATTCCTTACTTTCCCTCTGTCTCTCTCTGTCTCCCTTGGGTGGGCACTCATGCCCTACAGCAAAAATTTAAATTAATTAATTAATTAACTAATTTTAGGAAAATAACTTGAGTTATATACAGTTCTTAACAATAGGGCACTATTATTTTCTCAGAGTACAAAAATGCCAATTATCTTTTAAAGAACTGGATACTTGACATCTTAACTACTTTTTGATGATAGACACATGAAATGCAAATATATATTTATTTAAATTTACATAGAGCTGGAAGCTGTATTACATAGAAAGCAGCTTCCACCCTTTGGATTCTCCCTTTGGGATTTTGTGAGAAATGTGTAAGTAAAATATACACATGGGTCACCATATATTTCTTCTAAAAATGCAAATTGAGTAGAGATGCCTAGTTGGTGTAATGAAGACAGAGATGGGGAAGACATAACTATTGGTTGGATTGAAGTTGTTTTTTGTTGTGTTTTGTTTTTGACAGCCAGAGGCTGTGCCATCACCAGAAACAGAAAGAGAGAGCGGAAGAGAGAGAAGGAGAAAGTGCCCCCTCCCAGTTTGTTTCATGCCACAATCCCTTCTCCTTAATTTCTCTATCCTATAGGAATTTAGAGCATTCAGAAATCCTCTAAAAAAAAAAAAAAAAAAAAGAATGATCAAGGAATGAACAAATTTGTTACACTTTAGAACAAGATTAAAATCCAAAAGAGATTTCACAGAAGTATAGTTAATTTTAGGGACTTGAGTATTCAGCAGGTACACAGGAAAAATAAATACATTATTTCCCTGGAAAACAAGTAACTTATCGTCTATCTTACCTGACTTAATTGATGAGATCAATATTGAATTACAATGCAGGTTTCATATAAAAAAAGGAAAAATATCACAAGTTTATTCAACGTGCACTGAATACTAAGCACTGTGTTAATCACTCTATCAATGTTATTTTATTTCATTCTTACGATGGCTTTGTGGTTTATAGGGACAGGACTAGGAGCATGATGTCCAATTTTGTGACAGAAGGAAAACAGACTTTAAGAGCTAAAAATTTTGCTCAAGGTCACACTACTAGTAGTTTTCAGTACTATGATTCGAATCTAAGACTGATTCCAATACTCAACATATTAAAAAAATTTGGATGAACATTTTAAAAAGTACTTAATTTTTTAAAAACCTTCAAACTGTTTTCCTCTCTAAAATCTGCTCTTGACATGGTCACTTCTCTTTGTGGGAGAATTTCATTAGTACCACTTAGAAAAACTATTAAGTATATTGTCTCATTCTATAATATCAGCACTAAGAGTAGAACATTAATCTAGAAGAAAATACTTAGAAAATGTAAGGAAAGGAGTTGTAAATAGTGTTTGTGTGTTTATACATGTGTGCATGTAAGATGTAATGCTCTCTATAAGAGCCATGGTATTCTATTTGGTCCTGTTTCTCTGAAGTTTATAGTGTCATGAATAGAGTTTATTTATTTATTTATTCATTAATTTCTTTTAATTTGACCAGAGAGAGAGAGAGAGGAAAAGTGAGAAGGCAAGCCACCAGATCCAGGACTCGAACTGTGGTCGGCCATGTGGGAATGTCCAGCACCTCAACCACCTCGCCACCTTCTGATCCCCATCAATAGAGTTTTTTGTGAGATTGTGAATGGGACATCATATTTAGTGTCACTCAGAGAAGACACTGAACCAACCACTTTGTTTAAAAGAAAATTTATTTCTCTAAAAGGAATACTTTTCTTCAGAGATCTTATCAGAGATCCCCATACTGGATGGTAATTGGTGACCATGCATGTGTGTACTTTGGTGCAAACCTGCTTCCTCTATGGGTTAATCAAACAAGTACATGCAAACAGGCTACTAGTCTCTGAACACCTCTCTCTCTTTTCCTCATTGACAGATGTGATTGTGGCTTATCCATTCGGACACCTTTTATTTCTTCTCTGAGCAAATCATATGTATGTTTTCGTACATGTGTTTATGAACCTATGAATTAGCGATGAAAATTTCATTAAAAATGTAGGACATTTTTGTTCTATCATTCTTATTTAAATGTTTTCTAAAACTTAAAGATTGAAACACTACTTTATTTTTAATTTTGCAAAGTGAAGAATACTATAAATGACCTTGCCTAATGCCTAGTAGAATGTCTTACCTATTGTACTGAGTGGGGATACAATAAATTCAATTTAACTGGAGGTTCTCTAAAACCTTCCTAAACCTAATATACTTTGATTTGTTGATTCAATGATTTACTATGTGTTTGTGTAATATGACAGGCATCATACTGTTTAGAAAATGGTGAATAGCAGTGAGCTAGTGTTCTCACTAAGCTTGGATACTAGTAAGGAGAGATGCATAATAAATATACAAGCAAATAAGTACTAGAAATCGTAGACCAGGTAAGTGTGGTAAGTACTATAGGAACATAAATGACAGTATGTGGCACAGAGAATTAAGAGCCCAGAATCTAAAAGAGATAGGCTGGTTGGAAAAAGATTTCCTGACAAACTAATTTGAGTAGACAACCTGGAGGAAGAGAAGTATTAAGCTAAGCACATATTCAGGAGATGAGTGTTGCAGGCAGAAGGGAGGGACAAATGGGTGAGAGATTGTTGGATTTAAGAAACAATGAGGGACACATAGTCTCAGAGTAGAGCCAAGAAGGTGAAGAAAGGAAGTTGAGGAGTGAAGAGAAGTAGTAGGTGTCTGGCTTGCTATGGGCTTTGAGGTCCAAGGTGGGAACTTCAGGAAGCTTTTAAAAGATTTGATTATAGGAACATCAGAATCAAGACACTCTACACTGAAAAAGAGATGATTTCACTGTATGGTAATTGAAAATTTATGATATAATTATACTTCAAAGGGTATCTTTGGTCACTTTATGAAAAATAGACATTTGGAATCAAGTGTGAAAACGGAGCTTAGTTGGAAGACTTTGGGAATAACCAGGTGCACAATGGTGCCTGCTTGAACTAGGATGGTCAAAAGAACTAGACGGTAGAATCAAGATAATTTGCCAAGAGATTGAACATGACTCATGTAAGAAAGAGAGGAGTCAAAGATGGCTTTACTTTGTGAGGGAAGATAAGCTGGCATAACCTGAAGAATAGACTTGCTATTTCCTGAGATGAAGAAGGCTCTAAGAGGAATAGGGTTGTAGGAAACAGATCAAGTGAGAGATCCCCATTGGACACCAAGTTGAAAATATCGAGGAAGCTGTTAGATTTCAGGGAAGTCTTGACTGGAGGTAAACTTTGAGAGTCAGCAACATATTGATGTCCTCTATGCCTGTGGATATGAGTGGAATCAACTAGCAAGAGAGAGCTGATATAAAAGAGATGAAGTCTTATGACAGAGCTTTCAGGTGCTTCAGCATTTAGAAATTGAGGGGCATAAAGAGGGATAGACAAGGAAGACTGGGGGGGGGAAGTAGCCAGTGAGCAAGTGTCAACAAATACTTTGTTAGCAACATTGAAAAAAAAAACTGTTTGGGGACCAGCAGTTTGGCTTATTGGTTTTGTGCTGGACTCCCATGTAGTCGTTCACAGTTCGAGTCCTGGACCCAGTAGCTTAAACTCACGCCGGGCACATGTGTGTGCCCAAGATCCCGAGAGGAGAATGGAGGAGAAGGGATTGCAGTGTGGCCATCACCCCTGGGGGGTGATTTCTCGCTTTCTGTCTCTCTGTCTCTCTCTGTCTTTCTGGCAAGTGCACGTGCCCTATAGCAAAAACCTCTCCAAAAAAAGAAAAAAGAAAAAAAACTGTTGTGGCTTATTGTAGGAACAACAGCCCCACTGGAATAATTCAAGGAAAAAAAATAGGAGAAGAAATGGAGTCTGGGATTATAACTATTTCTGCTTAAGGGCTTTGCTCTAAAGTAAAGTATAGAAGTAGTGTGGTAGCTAGAAAGGGATATGGATCAAGAGAAGTATTTTGTTTCTTATGAAAAAAAAATTATTTTAAGATGGGAGGTCCCTGATGGACTACATAATGAATGGGAGGGCCCAGTAGAGAGTGGCAGCAGGTAGGGATTTATAACTGTGCTTTTACTAAAACATTACTGTTTAATGTCCATAAAACAGATGTATTTTGGCACTAGGGCACCTCCTGGTCCATGGGTGGGTGGGAATTCCCTTCACACTTTGTAGCGGAGTCAGCACCATGACAGAAGCTCACACATCACTCCATTTGCTAAGCTAATAAAGAGGGCAATCAAAAGCCTATGTGCTCACAAGGTAGACTGGTATGGTCAGAAAAGGAGATTTATGGGCTAAAGTGAGCCACAATATTAAAAAGGTCACAAATAACATTTCCCTGTCACGTCTACTCTTTACATATCCCAAGGCCTCTCTTTGGGCTGCTTTTAGAGAATTCATCTGAGCATAGCTGTGAGCTGTTGTACTAACACATGATTGCTAACTCTAATCCCAAGCATGTGAAATAAGGGTGATGGAAGGGGGTTCATACTCAGAACTAGCACTGAGACCTCTTGAGCAAGATGGAGTAGGAGTCCCTGCCAGAATAGTCAGGGAAACACAGTGCCCCTTTCTGCTACAGTGATCTAAGGCTTTCTTCTAGCACCATCATCCTGCATTTTAGTGATTGCAGAATAGATTTCAGCAGTGAGAAACTACTCTTTGCCTGCGTAAGAATCAGAGCTGTGTTTTCTTCTACATTGGATATATTCTGGCTGCAAAATACTTCTCTTTTAAAATTCTGCAAAATTCTTCTTTTTAAAATGTCTCCTTTGCTTCAGATTAAGTGTTGTAGGGTGTTCAACTCTTTTTTTTTTTTTTTCCCTTTGGCGTAGAGTGAACCTTTAGTCTCATATTTTTCTGTCACTTGAAGGCATTTAGAATTTGTTATTGATAGAAGCTCAATTGAAGCTTAATTTGGCCAGTCTATAAAAGAAAATAGATTGTATATGTGTATCTGTGTGTGAAGGAGTGTTGAAGGTTATGTTTGGTTTATTGTTAGAAATTTTTCAAATATTAGGAGCATCTATTTTTCTAGAAACAGCCATCTGATCATTAAAGTGGGTTGAACATGCTCTCTACTAGGCAATATTCTGGTAGTTAAGTAATTTATAAAACACTTGAGTAAACCTAAATTAATAAATAAACTACATTTATTTATATTTATGATTCACTTCTACACTGAATATAAGTACCAATAAGTAAAAATAGTTATAAGAAAATGGTTCCAAGTAAAACAGTTATCATTAACAAATGAAAGAATCCCTGACCACCCTAGGCTTCCAGATGAAAATAGCAATCAGGAACAGATAGTGATTATTATTATTCTTTTTTGCTTGTCCTGATTTGTCAAAAACTTAATATTAATTCACTTTCTCATCTTAAAAAGTTAAATAACAGAGAACTGTTTTCATTATCAATTAGGAAGCACAAAGATGCAAAGTATAATCATGAAGATATTTAGAGAGCTAGAAATCTCCATCCAAATGGGCTTTTGCAGCTTTTGGGCTAATCCCAGTGTTTTCCTTTGATTACTTTGGTACCATTTAGTCCACTTACTATATCATCTTGTAATTATGCAGAACAGTTTTTCATCATGAAAGTAGTTACGTTCTCTCGTTGTTTGACACAAGTGTAAAGAAAAAGTATTTAAAATGTCAGGCTACTTTGGTATGTTATACCACAAATGATGGAGCAGATGTTTTTAAATAAACATAAGCCCTGGTTGTGCATTGTTGAGACACCAAGAGAGCCTTTTTCAGAAGCAGGGGCAGCTCATGAATTTAGACGAGGCTTAAATACTGTACTTTCACATAAAACCATAAAAAGTTGGCTGAAGTATCAGGGGCAAATGAATGGCATCGAGCTGAGCATGTTATAACTCAGATTACCAATAAAAATGTCAACTTTGAATCCAAAGTGAATAGTTTTGTAATTCTGAACTGAAAGCATGTTTTAATTGCTTTCAAATGGAAAAAATTTCATATAATTTAATAAAATTTATCTACTTTATTATCAATAAAGCTATTATTGCAGCAAAGGGAAATGGAGGATTTAAATGTCATTTCTAGCATCTAATTTCCCAGCTCTTTTATTAGGATGTTATTAAAACAAGACCAAATGGACTTTGCTATATCCATAAAAGCCAGTCAAGCAACAAGAGTTCATCTGGGCACTGTAGAGTCATGTGTGGCTGTAGCCTGGGGTACAATGTGGAGTGAGTGTGGGAGAGATATGCTATAGTGTGGGGTGAGAAATGGCCTGGAAACAGGTGTGATATGTCAGGAGCAATGTTTGGCATTCTAGAGCTTGTGGAGCCTAAAGAGCAGTGCAGGGGAGAAGCATGCCAGCAACAATGGCTATCTTTGCACCCACAGGATCTATTAAGGAACCATTGCTAATCAACTAAATTCTCTGAAACAAATGATGATGATTATTTAGATCCTGGGCATTGGCCAATATAGGAGAGATCTTTTTTCTTTTAGAAAGCAGTGGCACTAGCTTACTAAATGGGTACCTGAATTTCAGAGGTTCCTTCTATGGATATATTGGGATCGGTTCTAGGACTGGCAAGAAGCAGAATAGCTTGTAAATGACAGAACTATTTAGAGAAAAAAAGTTTACAAATGAGCCTAGAAGGCGTCCAGGTATCTGTGGTTATTGCTACTACAAAAGCATGGAAAGAGAAATAAGCAATTTTCAGCATATGTAATGTGCTAATTATTACACTGAGTGTTCTTACTTTTTAAAAGAATGTCTTTCTTTCATGAGTACATGTGCATGAGAGAGAGTGGTAACCCCAACAGGTCCTTTATGTGATTACCCACTCCCAGTTTCATCCAGTTTCAGATCATGGGCACACACGTACCTGGTGTGTTCAGGGAGTTTTCCATGTACAAACCTGGAACCTTCCCTTGAAGAACATTGTGTTACCAGTATGTCATTGTTTGGTCTCACATTGGAACTGTAATTATAGTCATAGTGATAAGTGACATTTTCTGAGAACTAACTATCTTGCTAGTCATGGTGCTAAATACTTTGCATATTTTGTTTCACTTACAATAACCCTTATAGTATTATCCTCATTTCACAGATGATTCCAAATTCCAAGTTTATTCTAAGCTTTCTATCTTTGTTTCATGTTCTCTTTCAGTGTGCAGTGGGTACCATCTTGTATTTTTAATGAAAAGAACTATTACTCCCTTGTTTTGAAATACTGTGGATATATGTTACATCTGCAGGGCAGTCCTCTGAGTATCCTTGACCTAATTCCTCACCCTTTTTTTTGCCTGTAGTTCTCAAGAATAACTATGAAGGGCAAACTGGTGGCATGGTGTTAAGGTGGCTGGATCCCACCTGACCAACTGAACTGTTTGCATCCCAGGCCTGGTGACTAGAAAAGCATGCAGGGTGTGTGCATGCCTAAATTCCTGAGAGGAGATTGAAGAAGAGATGGCAGTATGGCCATCTTCCCTGGTGATGTTTCTCACTTTCCCTTTCTTTCTCCCTTTCTCTGCCTCTGGTGATAACAAGTTAAAAATAAATAAATAGAATAACTGCAGAGTGTGCTAGGAGTGCCACATTGTGAGATAAGGGGAGAGTTAACTGTGAAAACCTGGCTCAATCCTCTCCTTCCCCTATCCAGAATAGGCTATATTTCATACCTTAACCCAGTGACTCTGGAGCATATAACCAAGGGTGGGCTGCTTTTGGGCCCCCTCATTAAAGGTTTGTATGGAGAATGACAACTAGAGACTCCATATCCTTGGGCAGCTTTCTGAGCCTTGAGCAACCTGCTCACAATGAACCCTAGGTTACTGTTGTCCCTTGCTGACTTATCTATAAGGGGTAAACCTGCTGCATGTAACTCATTGCATATGAATGTGTTTTGCCTCACTGGACTCAGACAAGTTGGTAACCAGTGCACAGTGAACCTTCTTCACAATAATCTTTATTAAACACTCACAAACTTCCCTTTTTTTTTTTTTTTTTTTTTTTGCTATATGGTGTGTGTGCTCACCAGACAGACAGAGACAGAGAGACAGAAAGTGAGAAGTCATCCCCCAGGGGGAATGGCCATTCCACAGTCCCTTCTCCTCCATTCTCCTCTCGGGACCTTGGGCATGTGCACACATGTGCCCAGTGTGAGTTTTAAGCCGCCAGGTCTGGGACAAGAACTGCAGTCGACTACATGGGAGTCCAGAGACATAGCCATTACGCTAACTGCTGGTCCCCACAAACTTTCAATTCTGTATACAGATTTCTATTTTGGACACAAAAGTTGTTTAGTGAGCCCCAAGATGTAAAGTCATATCTTTATCTAAATGGAGCATGACTTACAGACATGGTATCATCAGAAGTAAAAGACTAGGAAGAGGAAACAAGGAATGTGAAAGAGCCAACGCTGAGGTTTTGACATGAACAGGAGGATCCATTGACAATGGAAACAGTTTTATACCTAGCCAAACTGTTCTGTGATAGCAAACCTTGAGTCAGGGGAAAACTGTTTTAAAGTGACTATTTTTTGTCACGTAACCAAAGAATCACAGACATTTATGTGTGTTTGTGTGTGTATTCTAATGTAGATGCACCCAAAGTTTTAGGCTTTTTGCTTAGAAATAGAGTGATATGCTGTTTATGTGTGTGTGTGTGTGTGTGTGTGTGTGTGTGAGAGAGAGAGAGAGAGAGAGAGAGAGAGAGAGAGAAAGATAATTTAATAATACCAAAGTTACTTTAGAAAAATAAAGAGGAAAATACTCACAAGCCTAGTAGCCAAAGATACTACTGTTTTGCTTCTGGGTTATCCCATCTGACAAAAGTTTACAAAGTTACCATCATCAGCAAGGATATTGGCAAAAATTTGAGAAGTGATAGTAATAGTGATAACCAGAGACAGATGTCCAGATATCAAACCTGGGCTCTGTCATTTATTGCCTTGAAAAAGTTATAGTTATTTTCCACTTCAAGATTACTCATATGTAAGTACATACAAAGTTAGTGCCTGACTCATGAGGTTGCTGAGATTAAATAAGATAAAACGTATGAAATAGTAAGTCCTTGGCCTAATAGTACAGAGCACATAGCTTTCACATTCATGAAAGGTTGGCTTTCATTATCATTTGGTGTTCATACTTTACAGAAATCATCTTTAAATGTGCCTTTAACCACTTAAAAAGTGTTTAACAGGGTGAGGAAATTTCAATACTATTACTGCCAAACCACTGGTAAGGAAGTCATGTAATTGTATGTTGAGGACAAGGCTTAATCTCATCCATGCCACAGCCTGAAACTAAAAAATACAAAGAAAACAGGGACCCCACTCAGGCTACTCAGATATAAACTGACCATACAGATTAAAGTCTTTGTGTGAACGAGCTATAATTCAAGTGACAAAAGTCAGGTATGATTCCTATTTTTTAATTCCAGCTGTATGTAACCCACCTAATTGCACTGTGACATTTGAGCAGGTTACTTAACTTATTTAAACTTCAGTCTCCTAATAGATTGATGAGCCCAGAATGTACTGGGGAAATTTAATCATCTAATTCTGAGGCTGGGAGAGCTTATGAAATTTTCTAAGAAAATTCTATTTAGCATATGAATATGGATTTGTTTGTTCTTTCCTTTACTCTAATGAAGCTTCAGAAAAGCTGATCTCAGTTGTGTTGCTGACTATCTGTCCAAAGTATGGAAGGATTTTATTCATTTTTATTGTGAGATACCTGAAATCTAGCTGGAAATTTTAGATCTGTAGGATTTTAGTGATTTTTTAATACCCTCTTAGCCTTTGAGTTAGGATGCCAAATTATAACACTTTGGGATTTCTGAAAATATTATTACTTTACTGTAGAAATTTTGTGCCCATTTCAAACTATAATTTCAAATTATTTTTTCACACTCAAGGGTATAGTGATGAATGATACCAGCTGTGTAATTGCAGTTTTGGAGTTCTGCAGTGACAATGAAATCACATAAAACTTCAGAGAGCTGATGGTAGTACTAGAGATGTGGCAACATTTAGCCTCTGTCTGTAATTTTCTTTATCACAATATTGCAGCATCCCTTAGCAATAGACTGACTTACTGTTTCAAATGGGAAGGAAGGTAAGTTTCCTTTAAAACCCAAGTTTCCAAAAATCAAAGCTGAGAGATTCAGAAGTCTGAGAAACAGGGGAAACTTCTACCTCTGGGGACCCAACTTTATTTCTACCTGGCAAATCTTGTCTTTTTCTATCCAGCTGATTTTTTCCTGCCTACTTCAGAGCAGGAACAAAACATAGTTATAAGGATTTAATTTAAGAAGAGCTGCACTAATCAAAGAGCTTTCAGAAAAGTTCTTGAAAGTCCTTTTCAGGAAAATGGCCCTACTGAGGCACCTTCTCTAGTGTAGGAGTCCACACCCACCTCCATATTGGAAGTAGCCAGGGTGGCAGCAAGGGGGTAGCACAGAAGAAACACATGTCTTCATTCTAGATCCTTATCCAGGGTTAGCACACTGGCAGTCTGCTCACTAGACCTAGCCTCAGGGTATTTAGTATGTCCTTCACAGCACAGGCTTACACAGTATTTTACATTTGGATTGTTTGGTTAAAAACAAACAAACAACAACAACAAAAACAGGGACATTTCACATAAATATCTAAATTGCTGAGTATCCTTGTAAAACACTTGAAAGCCTTTGGCTTTTATTCCCCTATTTGCCAAAAAAGTCTATACAAGAGTAATTTTGACATTTTTAGAGAAACCTAGTATGATATTCTGATTTATAATAACAGATATATTTTAGCCTTTGTCTCTGGTTCATGACATAGGCCTCCCAATCTCTTGGAATGTTCTGGTGATAGGAGTGTCTTTCCAATGAGGTGACACTTGGTAGGCTTCTGGATGGGAACTGATTGTCAGAAAGACCAAGAACAGGGGCCAGATCGTTGCACAGTGGTGACAGCATGATACTCTGAACTCTGGCTCACCTGGAAAGGCTTTAGGTTCATGTTCACAGATTGTGAATAAACTAAGTGAAGGAGGTCGACCCTCAAGATATCCAGTCACCATCCGACCAACAGGATGGCCAGAGAGAACAAATGCAGAACATGGACTGGTCTCTTTGGAGAAAATGGAATCGATTTTTTTTTTTTTTTTCTGCATTGAAAATCAGAACTCAGACCTTGCCTGCCTTGGATGCTAGGATTTACACTAGTGACCCCTCAGGATCTTAATATTTTAGCCTGAGACTGAGAACTAAATCATCAGGTCTGTGACTCTGAGGCTTTCAGACTTCGACTGAGTCATGTTCCTTTCTTCCCAAAATATCCACCTTGAAGACAGTTTGTTGTGGGACTTCTCAGCCACCATAATCATGGGAACCAATTCTTCCAGTAAATTCTCTCTCATGTATCCATACACATCTTATTGGTTCTGTCTCCCTAGCGAATCCTGACTAATACAATATTCTTTAGAATATCTTTTGCCAAAAACAAAGATATAGACCAATGGAACCAGACAGAGAACTCAGAAATAAACCTAAGCATGTATTATCAACTAATTGTCAACAAGTCCACCAGGAAAACATAATGGAAAAAGGATAGTAGATCCTAATGGTTTTGGGAAACTGGATAATGACATACAAAAGAATGAAACTGGAACCTTATCTTAAAAAACACACAAAAATCAACTCAAAATGGATCACAGACTTAAATGTAAGACCTGAAACAATAGAATTCCTGGAGGAAAACATACAGAAAAAGTTCATCATAAAGAAATCTGCCCCACCACCTTCGTTGCAGCATTATTCATAATAGCCAAAATATGAAAACAACCTATGTTCTTTTTACATATCAACAGATGAATAGATAAAGAAAATATGATATAGATACAGATAAAGATAGGTATGTATGATTCTGCCACTTGTGACAACATGGGTGAATCTGGAGGCAATTCTGTTCAGTAAAATAAGTTAAAAGCCAAGCATAGTAAGAAAATTACTATATTATCTCACTTCATGTGGAATCTGAAAACATCAAAGACAGAATAAAATGGTGATTACCAGCAGCAGGGGTTTGAGGAGGGCACGCGGGTGGAAATGGCGAAGTGTAGATCAAAGGTTATGATGTTTTAGTTATGTAGAATGGCTAGATCTAAAGATCAAATGTGTAGCATGAGGACTATGGTTAATGATATTGTATACTAAAATTTGCAAAGGGAATGAATTTTGGATGCTTTCACCAACAATAACAACAAATAAAGGGGAGGTGATGAATATGTTAATTTGCTATATAGTCCATCTCTGACACACATGTGTGTAATGTAACATAATCCTAAGTGTAATAGCAGGGGCAGACAATATATTAGAATTCTTCCTGTAATCATTTCCAATGTCTCAATATATTAATTTATTAGAGATTACAAAAGAATGATATCCTAATTTTATATTGTCTATATTGATCGTTTTTTGAAATACACTTAAAAAGAGATGTGTTCGCCTCAACTACTAAATAGTTACTCATCTGTTAAATTATTATGTGCAAAGAAGGGTAAGCACTTAATTATTTCCATTTACTTACCAGTTTTTAAGGTAATAAATTGATTCCTTACAGTCTTCTGAAAATGAGCAATTGGTGTTTTAAAAAGACTATTGTTATGAACCCATGGATTTAAGCATAGATTATAGTTTCAATTAAGTAGTTATCCTTTTTTGAAGTTCACATTGTCCAATCTTCTGCCTAATAAGAGCTTCTTCAAGTTAGTTCTAAAATACTATTGATCTACTCTAGTCTCTGATTATCTCCTTGCTGTCTATTATGATATATTTGAGCCTCAAAATTGTTTATTTTCTTCAACAGATATGCAAGAGTCTTTTTTTTTTATCCAAGTAATAATATTTTGCAGTTCTATACTTAGGAGCTCTTGCACATTTTGTTTAGTTCACGGTTTACTAAATATGATATATTTGAAAAAGTATTTAATATATGTACAATATAGAGTGTTTCATGTGTATTTATATTTGTTGTCAAAAGTTTACAAACACTGGGACCAGCAGTTAGCGTAATGGCTATGTTGCTGGACTCCCATGTAGTTGACTGAGGTTCGAGTCCTAGACCCAGTGGCTGGAAACTCAGGCCGGGCGCGTGTGCGTGCGTGCCTAAGATTCCAAGAGTAGAATGGAGGAGAAGGGATTGCGGCATGGCCATATCCCCTGGGGAGTGATTTCTCGCTTTCTGTCTGTCTCTCTCCGTCTGGCAAGCGCATGTGCCCTGTAGTAAAAAACCTCTCCAAAAGAAAAAAAGAGCTACAAAAGAACTTTCTCCTCATAGTCCAATCCCTACACCACTGACTAAATTATAAAGGAATAGACATAAATGAAGGAAACTGCAACTCCTACTACTTAAAGTTATTTCTCCTTCTTATGTAGACTCTATAAGGTGACATAATTTGGAAACTGGAAACAGATTTGGAAACTGAAAAATATGCAATGTTTTACACAAAGTTTTTTTATGATTAAATAATTCATTTATAAATATAATTTTGTCATAGGGTGGGCACCACCGTGCCCAATTTATAAACTTATTTTTTTTTAATTTCAAGAAAGTATAGAATAAACATATCCACAAACCTACATCACCCCAAAAAAGTATCAAACTGTCAATAATTTTTAATTCTTTCTTCCATTTTTGCAGCATATGTTTGTGTGTGTGTGCATGTGTGTGTGTGTGTGCATGCACACATATAAACATGCAGAAGCTGTAAATTGGATCCTATGTATTTACAATTTTATAGGTTTTTTTATGATCAGTTATTTAATTAGATTATTGGCAAAAAATTTAGAACACCAATTTGTGAGGATAAACTCCATTTGTAAGGGCAAACATGGATTGCACGTAGCCCCTGGAACAGCTTTGATTTCTGGTAAAATTTACCAGTCCACAGCTTTCTGATCAACCTTACACTGCTCTGAAATCTCGTATTTCTCCTTCTCTGTGTCGAAGATCTCACCTTCCTGGTGTTTTTAACATAACACAATATGAACATGTTCATTTCACTTAATATTCACTAAGATATGAGCTTTTAAAATTGAATAATAGGGACAGATGGTGACACATGGTAAAATGTGGTGCTTTGTGAAGCAGACCCACATGGGAAGGTTCCTGGTTCACATCTGCAGATCTCCCAGAGTATATATACTAAGCATGCATGTACTCATGATCTGAACCAGATACAGCGGGGGTTGTCAAAACCTTGTTAGGGGTATTTTATCTCTCACTTTCTCTCTTTCTCTTTCTCTCTCACTCCTAGAATAATTAAATAAACTTTAAAAAATGCATAATAACTTTCACATATGTGTACTATTCACTCCTTATTACAAGTAACTCAGGAGCCAGCAGGTGGCATGGTGGTTAAGTTGCTGGACACTCTCACATGTCCAACCTCGGTTCGAGTCCTGGACCTGGTAGCTTGCTTTCTCACTTTCTCTCTCTCTCTCTGGTTAAGTTAAAATAAATGAATGAATAAATAAAATTAAATAATTATTTTTTAAAAAAGTGACTCACATTTGTTAATAAAGTTTTTTCGTTATCTGATTGTTTTCTTAGTATATATTCTCATATGTAAATTTATGAATCAATGTTATAAAAAATTTCATTACTCTTCACGAAAATCACATTTTAGAAAGTTTATACCAAATTATATTTTATTCCCAACAATGGTATATAAATACATATGTTCTTAATATTTATTGCATTTTTAAAAATTCATAAAATGCCTTCTCATATCTTACTTAATCCTCCATGCTAACAATAAAATTTAATATCACCTTAATTTTACATGTAAAGAATCTAACTACTAGGATATTAAATTATTTGCCCAAGGCTTCTACCAAATGAAAAAGCCTGTCGTAGAAAGAGTTCATGACTCGTTTAACATAACAGCAATCTGGTTAGAGAACTGGGATAAACACCTAGGTCTTTTTCATCTCAGTTGAGTCTCTTTCTCTTTCACCTGAATCTTCTGTGAGTTCATTGATTCTCACTGCTATACTATGACTGATTAAAAATAACTGAGTGTGTGTGTGGTGTGTGTGTGTGTGCATGCATATGTGTGTGTGTTTAGTTTAGAAGGTCAGTCTTAAAACACTGAAATCTTAAAACTTAATCTATTTGTGTTTCTTCTTAGGCATTACTGGTCCAGAGTCATTAGGGTGTTTCCTTCTAGTTGCCATTAGCGTGATTATTATTTATTCAGACTTTTCCAAAAATTGACTCATATACACGCTTCTCTGTTTCCTCATTACCCACCCCACAGTTTTTCCTGAGTGATAAATAACATTATTTTTTGGCAATTGTCTTGTAATAGAGAATATAGCACAATATTAAAATTTACTCTGTGCAAAATTAGCTGGCCCTGAGTCTTATTGTTCAGTTGCAGCACATGGCTATCTTAACTGATCTAAATGGTGCCATAAATACCTGTGCAGCTCTGTTGCAGAAGCTGGGAAATAACCATGTCAAAGAAAATCCAATTTCATTATGCTTGGTGTATTATTATTTAATCAGGAGCACTATTTTTTTTTCTATGTGAAGAACACTGGACAAACATATGTAAATGATTTTAATCATATTTTGTAATTGGGCAAATATGTCTAAGAGTAAAGGCAGAGAGAAGAAAGACCTTGAGAAACTCATTTCCTGAAATGGAATACTGTAGATTTGGCCCCATAGCCCAGGAGGTAATTGGAATGTGTGTTGTTCTTGGATGCCTCTGAAATGAAGGCCAAAAGGAAAGAATTCAGAGACCTTGAAATGGAAAGGTTGGTGTTACTCATCCTCTGATGACTGTCTTCAAAGTCAACAAAATCAAACAGCTGGAGTTGAGAAAAATCATACTGCGGTGGGGAAAAGATCAGGCCACTTTTGACGGTCCTTTGGATTTACTATAACTGTTTCATTTCTATTTTGTTATTACAAAGATCACCTATTTTAATGAGATCTTTTAACATTTGCAAATTACTCTTTGAGAATCTCTTTTTGGTGGGAGTGGAGGTGGGTGGAGTGGGTTGAAAATCTGTCTCTGCCTACTCTCTTAGCAAACATTTGGATTCCATTTTATTCTTGGACCCTAAACTCTTAATTTTCAGAGCCTATCTTCTTTTTTTGGTATGTGCTTTTGACTGCAAAAAAAGTAGCTTAGTCCAATATTTCCCACCCTAAATCAAATTTTTGAGAACCATAAATAGGCCATTAAAATCTTTATACTTTTCCAGTGAGATTAGGAGGGGAATGTTCCAATAAATTCACACCATTGTTTCAATGTCTCTGAGTGATCACAAGAATAAGCCAAAAATCACACAATGAACCTCTAAAATGAATAAATCCTAGAATAAGAAACAGTTTACAACTGATATGAACTTCTTTTAGAAATAATTGAATTATCATCCCCAGGAGTGATATGTATATGGTAATATTTCTCATAATTCTTTCCACTGTTGTTATTGATCATCTTGCCACTACCTCAGGTTTGAAATATGTAGATTATTCCCTAATGAAACCAAAAGTTCTTAGTTTGGTCCATAGATATTAGAGGTTCTAAAAACCACAGATAATAAAAGTTTTAGCATCAGAAACCACTGGAAAGGTAGAGCAGTCACTTGGTCTAATGAGCATTGTTGTGTTAAGAATAGTTCAGAGATGACTATGTGATTAATAGTTCTTTGCCAGATATGATGAGACTAGAGTCATAGTAAAATTAAACTAAATATTTTTTCATGGATAAGACTAACATCATAGTAAAATATTTTTTCCTGGATCAAATTATTCATAAATATAACTTACTATTGGTAGTAGATCTTTGTATTAAAAAAAATGAAGAATTAGTGTAAAGAGAATTTTGTGGTTTATATCAACAGTAAGAAAAGTCTGGGATCAGGCAAAGTATTTAACAATGTACATAGAGATGAGTATCAGAAGATCATAAATGACACTATTTGGTCTTTATTTTCCTGAGAATTTACAAAACTGATCCACTTTTAAATCTTTAATATGTAACACGATGTTACTAAAGTCCATCTCCGACAAACTATCTTGATTATTCTAAAATAGTAGACATTACCTAACTTCAAGAAGGCAGAAAACTGGGGCCAGCAGTTAGCGTAATGGCTGTGTCACTGGACTCCCATGTAGTTGACCACGGTTTGAGTCCCAGATCCGGCGACTTAAACTCACTCTGGGTGCATGTGCGTGCGTGCCCAGGATCCCGAGAGGAGAATGGAGGAGAAGGGATGGTGGCATGGCCATCCCCCCTGGGGAGTGATTTCTTGCTTTCTATCTCTCTGTCTCTCTCTGTCTTTCTGGTGAGCACATGCACCCTATAGCAAAAACCTCTCCAAAAAAAAAAAAAAAGGCAGAAATCTAAGAGAGATACATATGACTTAGACAGGTATGTATGTATTGGGTTGGAAAAGCCATGATATATTTTTTCTATGTTTTTCTATGCATCTTGACTTTTCTGACAACCCAATATTTCTATGTCCTTTTGTGTGTTTCTGGTTGGAAAAGATTAGGTTGAATGGATGGGTCATGTTCTATGGTTAAACTATGAGCCCAGGGGATTTCTAATCTTAAGGCCTGGAAGGGAAATAATCCTGGCTGACATATACTGGAAGAGGGATGATTAATGGAATTGGAGCTAATTTTAAGAACATGTCTATCTTTTAAAACAAACACACAAAAAAACTACATGTGGTGTTATTGGCAAATTGCTGCTGAGATGAGCATTAACAGAATTCGTTCCGCATGGGTTACCTGACTAGATGAAGCAGACAATAGAGAGCACTAGTTTGTATTGTGCAACCATTCAATATAATATTTAAAACACACAAAACACACAAAAAAAGAAATACATTAGAAAACTGGTATGAAAAATGAATCAATTGGCTAGACCATGAATTCCAGAAACTAAATTAACTTGATATGTGTGAAGAAATACTTAAAGAAGGAGAACATAAGCATTACTCATTAAGTGGTTCTCTGATAGGATAACCATTTGGAAAATGAAAAATTATATTAAGGATTTTGGGTTGATGATCAGGAATTCAATGCCTTAACACCACTCTTGCCTAAAACCTCAATAAAAATGGCACTAAAAGATTTTCTAAGCATAAAAATACAAGAATGCAGAAAAATTGAGAAATGGCAATAGCAAATGGTTTTGGAAGATGGAAAGCAGAAGATGGGTGCTAACACATTTAACTGGATTGAGAAAACTGAATCCTAAATCGGCATGGAAAGGTTGAGCAGCTACTCGATCTGCATCACAGATCTCCCAGGAGACTTAGACATTGTCAGCACCAGGTACCTCTGGTGTGGAGAGGATTGAGTGTATGAATGGACTGTTGAAAACAGGAAGTTGGATTAAATTCTGCTTTAAGACTGTTAAATCACCAGATTTCCTCCCCTTCACTGTGCAGCTAGCTATAAGCCTTCTCCTCTCTCATCCTGACAGAAGAATGGAAGTTTATTCTCCACAGAGATAAAACTAAGTGTTACTAGATTGGGTATATCTTTACAGAGGTAAAACTAAGTGTCTCCAGATTGGGAATAATTCCCTTGAAAGAAAGGGAATATTGTAAATTTGGCGATTTCATGAAAGTTTTCCCACTGAATGTTGGGTGTTCCCATGCCACTCTTGTCCTTCCTGGTTCTCGGAACTCTGGGAGCCTGGCCTATATTCTCCTTAAAAGACTGGAGGACTAAACTGTGCAAAATTTAAATGGTTAACAAGAAATTACTAAAGCGAGTGCTCTCTTCATTCAGCCAGATCACTCCTTGAATTAGGTTCAAAGTTGACACTCAAAGAATATTCAAAGCAAGGAGAATGTAAGCATTATTCATTAAATTCACTAAAACAAACACAGTACACAGCAGTATCAGTAAGATGCACAGATTCACTCTTAAACATGGGCAGGCAGCCAGGGATCCCTAGGTATTTGCAAAATCCCCAGTTAGCAAAACTTCTAACTTTAAAGTTAGAGACTAAAAATAAATAAATAGAAAGCAACCGGGTGGGAAAAACAGATTGTACAGAGAGATAAAAATATTATAAACATCATTATATGCCAAATAACTCAGAAGATATTGCATCAATGAAACAAGAGTAGTATGCCACAAAAAGGTATTGCTCAAAGAAAAATAAGTTAAAATATAAAATATGACAAAATAGTCAGAAACTTTAAAAGCTAATGGAAAAAAGCTGTCTCAGGGTCAGCAGGTGGCATGATGGTTAAGGTCCTGCACTCCCACATGACCAACCATGGTTTGAGTCCTAGACCTGGCAGCTTATTTTCTCGCTTTCCTGTTCTCTCACTCTTTCTGTCTCTTTGGTCAAATTAAAAATAATAATAATAATGATAAATAATAATAAGAGAATTTAAATAAATAAAAATTTTTAAAAAGTCTCAAAAAGTAATACAAACAGCGATGGGAAATATTGGAGAAACATCTTAGGAGAGCCAGTATCTAAATTTATAGTTCTAAATAGATTAAACAAAAATGGAAGAGAAAACCATCTAGAAATACTTCAGTTATCTCCCAGAATAGGGGAAGACAAGAGTATAATTAAAAGTTTTGGCAAAGGGCCAGCAGATAACATGGTAGTTATAGACGCTGGACTACCACATGACTGACTGACTGTGGTTTTAGTTTTAGACCAGTGGCTTGAAACTCACTCCAGGTGCAAGCACATGAGTGCTCAAAATCTCAGAATGAAAATGGAGAATGGATTTTGGCATGGCCATCCCCTCTGGGGCTGAGGGCAGGGGCATGCTGATTTCTCACTTTCCCTCTCACTGTCTTTCTCTGTCTCTCTGGCAAGATCATATGCCCCATGGTAAAAACCTTTAAAAAAAAAAAAGTTATGGCAAATGCCCAGCAAAATGAATTAAAATAAAACTACATCATGTCATTTCAAAATACCAATGGCTAAGAGAAGATTCAGAAGCTTCTAAAAGAGAGAACAGTTCAGATACACTAAAGAGTGTGAGTGAATGACTTTGCACTCTATAGAAAGAGAGCAATGCCCTCAAAACTTAAAATTAAAAAGAAAGGTCTAAAATTCTTGAGGAAAATGTTTTCCAACCTAGAATTCTGTACTCACCTGCCAATTAAATGTGAATATAGAATGAAGAATATCGTTATCACCAAAAATTTACTTCCTGCTTACCCTTTCTCAAAAGACTACATTAAGATGTGCTTCACCAACTGAGCATGTAAAAGCTAAAAAAGGAACACAAGATCTGGGAATAAGGAATTCCACTTATGCAAGTGGCAAAAGGAATACTCTTGATAATTATGTGGAAGATATTTCTAGCATTCAGTAAATATGACCACACTTTTCCTGTTAGATGCTTAGTGAGACTGTATCTCCACAGTCTCATGCATTGAAGTGTGGCCTCAGGATGAATTCCTCTCTATAGCATGGGTTGTACTACTTTCAGGTTACTGTTTTCAAGAAGGGAATGTGTCTTCTGACTCCTGCCAAGACACCTGGGTGTAGATTATGAGAAGGCCTCAAAAGATGGTACACGTACAAAATGGAAAAACCTGGATTTCTAATTCACCACCCGGAGAAGAGGCACCCACTAACCAAGGACCATCATCTCAGATTGTTACTTGAACAAGAAATAAGTTTTTCTCCTGGGAGTCTATTTATCATTGCAGCCTGTCCAGCTACTACAGATGATGAAAAGAAATGCTAGCATAACATCTGCGCAACAGGCCCAGAGAGCAACCAATCCAGATTGGAGCATTTCAGAAGCTCTGAAAGTAAAGTTTTCCAAAAAGTTGAAACTGATAGAAAGCTGGATGTATTTGAACACTAGGGAAAAATTTGGAGGTAAATTAGTCATAATAACATAGGCAACGAAGAAAATAGAAGTAAACAAAATATCTGTTGGATCCAAGGAGAAAAGAATTCATACAAGATAGGAAAAGTAATTATAACTTGCTGATGACTCAATGGTAAATACATTTACATAACTTAGATTGGTCATAGCAATGTAAAAATACAACTGTAGTGGGAAGATGGTGACCTAGAGTCACACACATGTATAGTAATATGGGATGAGGAAAAAAGGCTTAGTCTGTTCCATTTGAGAAGTCAAAAGATGCTGCCTAGGCCTGAAAAATCAAGAACTAAGAATACAATGGGTCTTCAAAAGGTTTATGGGAAATTCATATTATGAATCAACTGTGCATGAATTTCAAAAAAATTTTACCCCAAAATAAACTTAGTTTAATTTTGTTTTTATATGAACTTTACAAAGTCTCCTTTTATAAGCACTTTATATATATATATATATGGAGATAAAGGAAAAGAAATTAGATATGTAGAGAGTAGATAACATTAAGAATAGAAATATTGAAAGGATATTAGCAAGGAACTCATATTTTACAATAAGCATCATAGATTTACTATTGAAACTATATGTATGTATCAAATGCATTAAAATAAATAAATTACAAAATATTTCAGATGGATTAGAAATAGAGATAAAACATTGTGGTAAAGTTCATTCAGAATGAAACAGAAAAACAGACAAATTTTAAAGGGCAAGACCTCTGCTTTGAACCTACAGAAGAAACCAAAGAAAAACATCTGTATAATAATGAAAAGCTAAAATGAAGCAAAACAAGTCTGAAAAATACTTCATCAGCTATGAAAAAGGTTAAATTTTTTGTTGAAAGATTTTTGCTATAGGGCATGTGTGCTCGTCAGAAAGACAGAGAGAGAGACAGAAAGTGAGAAATAATCCCCCAGTGGGGATGATCATGCCACAATCCCTTCTACTCCATTCTTCCCTCAGGATTTTTAGGCATGCATGCACACAGGCCTAGCATGAGTTTCACAGGCCCAGCATGAGTTTCAAGCCAATGGATCCGGAACTCGAACTGTGGTTGACCATGTGGGAGTCCAAAGCCTTAACCAATATGTCACCTGCTGACCTCAAAAACAGTTCATTTTTAAAAAATAAAATAGCTCATTCAAATGTATGAGAACTATCTAGATCTTAGTAGATGAATAAAAAGAATTATATAACAGAGAATTAAATTGGCTATTTTTGAAAAGATAAAATAAGCTAATAGTTATCTTTATACTTAACCCACTTATAAATGGTAGCTCTAAATGTTGCAATTGTGACAAGATTGTGTGGTATACAAACATGTTCTAATTGAGAAGAATGAGATCATTAACAGCAATAACCATATGGAATTCTCAAAGTCTTTGACAAAGGCCAAGAAACATAAGAATTTATTCTAACGAACAAGAAAAAAATGTCATGCATAATAGAGGAATAGTGAAATAAATTATATTTCCCCATTCTACTGAATAGCAACCTAACTATAAAAACCATGCTATGACTTAATCAGATTATAATGTAAATATAAAAGATATAATACAACACTGTAACTATGATTGTCATGTAAAATGCAAATTTCACATGGACACATGTGAAATTAAAACTTGGAAAATTAGATCAATTCAGGATGCTAACATGTGAAATGATGTTTATTATCTTTAAAATTTTCTTTAATATTACAAATGAGAGTTGAAGTTGAACTGTCATGTACAACACTTGCTGGCCAATAAATTAAAAGAAAAAATGTGTATTTTAGGATCTCATTGTTTTCCATCTAAGAATAATGCTTGCCTATCAGAACGTTGTAATAAGAACCCAATGTTATAATGTATATGAAAGAACTTGTTAAATGTAAATCACCTTATTAATACACAGAACCATTGCTATTATCATCATTGCTGTTGAAAACACTGCTTTGGCAGGATTATTCCTTCTCATAACCACAGACAGAACTTTATCTCCCTGCCTCCATATGTGACACATTAGAAATTATTTGAGCTCAAGGTCAGTTTCTAACTTTGGCTCCTTAGAGGAGCAATGGAATAAACCAAAGATCAATGTGAATATTTTCCAAGAAAATCATCCAAAAGGAATACCCAGGGAGGGATGGAAAGCATTCCAAGGACCCCACAGGAAGAACAAGTCTTTGAGAGTTCTGGGCCACTCTAATAATGTTGTCTAAGCTATTGTTCATATTTCTATTAGAAAAGACTATATCCTTAGTCGATTCTCAATATGTTTTCAGTGTCTTTGAACCACTCAATCACAGGGTTTAATCATATGAATTCAACTTAAAAATAAGGTAATATTTAGACTCAATAATTAAAGATGGACCAAGACCAAATTTGCATTCTTTTCCCATAATTAAAAAAAAAATGTATTGGGATCAACAGTTGGCGTAATGGCCATATAGTCAACCGTGGTTTGAGTCTTGGATTCAGTGGCTTAAACTCACACCAGGTGCATGTGCATGCATGCCCAAGATCCCAAGAGGAGAATGGAGAAGGTATTGTGGCATGGCCATCCTCTCGGGGGATGATTTCTTGCTTTCTGTCTCTCTGTCTCTCTTTATCTTTCTGGTGAGTGCACACACCTTATAGCAAAAACAAACAAACAAATAAAACTTTCAAAAACAAAAACAAAATATATCAATAATTTTTAAATTTTGGAACTTCCTTAAATCCAATAATGAAGTTTAGGAATAACTGAAAATATTCCTATGGGAAAATGCTAGGATAGCCTTTCACAAATAACATGGAAAGGTCAGAGATGACCTCTATTGATGTTTTTATGGTTTATAGCATTATGAACATGAAAAGTAATGTAAAAAAGTATGTGAAGTCACTCAGTCATTATTTCTGAGGAATATTATTTATTGTATTAGAATGAGTTTGCTAATAGCTTTTTATTTGCTATCTCCATCTCTCTTTTTTTTAAAATTTTTTTTTTTTGGAGAGATTTTCACTGTAGGGTGCGTGCGCTCGCCAGACAGACAGAGAGAGACATAGAGACAGAAAGCGAGAAATCACCCCCCGGGGGGGATGGTCATGCCGCAGTCCCTTCTCCTCCATTCTCCTCTCGGGATCTTGGGCATGCACGCACACGCGCCTGGCGTGAGTTTTAAGCCACTGGGTCCGGGACACGAACCGCGGTCGACTACGTGGGAGTCCAGCGACATAGCCATTACGCTAACTGCTGGTTCCCTCTCCATCTCTCTTTAAAGTAAAATGTCTGTTGATATATTTTGCTCATTTCATAGTTGGATTGTTTGTTGCTTCAGTGTTGAGTTTTTGAATATATTGTGTTATAGAAGTAGTCCTTTGTCAGATATCTGATTTGGAAATATTTTATGTCAATTTTGCAAGTGCTTTATCAATTTTGTTGATTTTTTCAAAGTACCTGGTTTGGCTTTCTATATTTTTTTTTTTTTGCTATGGTTTTTTTCTTTTCTTTTTTTTTATTCCCTATAGTTGTGTACACTCACTAGAGAGAGGCAGAGAAAGAGAAAGAGAAAAAGTGAGAAATCCCCCCAGTGGGATGAGCAGGCCATAATTCTTCTTCCTCTATCCTACTTTTGGGATTTGGGGCATGCACACACATACCCCCAGAGTGATTCTCGTCACTGGATCCAGAACTTGAACCATGAAGTTTAGGTGGAATCCAGTCACCTTAACCTCAACACCACCTGCTAGCTAATTGTTTTTCATTAGTTTCTGCTTTTATTTTGATTATTTTCTTAACTTTGCTTCTTTTATTTTATTTTGTTCCTCTTTTTTCTAGTTTCTTGAGATAGGAAATTAGATTCTCAGTCTGAACCTTCCCTAATGTAAGCATTTTGCATTATAAATTTCTGTGTCACCACCTTTAGGTACATCAGTTTTACTTTCACTGTGTCCAATTCTTTGTATTTTTAATTTCATGTTAGGCTCTCTCTTTGACCCATGGGTTGTTTATAAGTGTATTTTTAAATTTGCTAGCATCCAAAGCTTTTTCTGTCACCTTCATGTTAATGTTTTCTAGTTTGATTCAATTATGGTCAGATTAAAATTCTCCACAGAATTTCAGTTCTAAACTTGTTCATATTTGTTTTATGACCAAGGATAAGCCCTTTTGATAAATGCTTCATGAATGTTTCATAAGAGTTTCAAAACAGTATGTACTCTGTTGTAGTTGGGTGGAGTATTCTGTGTCATTTAGATCGTATTAATTGATGACCCTATTCAATTGTTCTATACATTTGCTAATTTTCTTTTGAAGTTATTTCTTTATTTAGAGAGAGATACAGAAAGAAAGAGAAGGCACTTGCAACAGGGTCCTGATGCTGTGATCTACTTCCAGGTTCAGTGGACATGCATGTGCCCATTGTACTCATGGAGGTCTCTAGACATAAGCCCAGACCTTCCCATGTGGATTAGCCTCAAGTAGTTGTCACAGTTTACTGCTGCTCTGCCATATAGCCCCAATGCTAATTTTATTTCTAGTAATTCCATCAGTTGTTGAGCGTATGGTGTTGCAGCTCCAAATATAACTGTTGATTTGAATGAGATAGAGAACACACAGAGAGGGAGAGAGAGAAAGAGATGAAAAAAGATAGAGAGATTCCCAGTAGGGTTCATACACTATGATCCACCCCAGTCTCAGTCCAGGCTGGATCACGGAATGTGCATACACCCAATGTGTAAATAGAGGTCCCAGGACAGGAACCTGAGGCATTCTCATGTGGGTCCAACTGTGTTGCTGCAATACAGCTGTCTGACCCTTGTCTCCTTTTTTCAGCTCTGCCAGTTTTTGTTTCATGTTTCTATCAGTTTTCTTTAAATTTTTTTTTTCATTAATTATCACCAGAGGATGAATGTGCTTGCCAGTGAGAGATTGAAAACCCTCCCTAACAGGGTGTAGTCATGCTGCAATCCTTTTTTCTATATTCTTTTCATCCCATTAGAATTTGGAGCACATATACACATGCGTATGATATGATTTTCAATATGCTAGGGCTAGGACTTGAACCATAGTTGGTCAGGTGGGATCCAGATTTCTTAAACACTGTTTGTATTAGTCCTTCAGGTTTGTATTAATTTTCTATGTTGTACCAACAAATTACTACAAATTTATTAACATTATATAACATAAATTAAATATCATATAGCTCTGCAGGTTTGAAATCTAAAATGGTTCTCCCTGGGAGATGTTGGGAAATTTGTATTCTTTTCTGGACACTATAGGGGAGAATTATTTCCTTTCTCATCCAGGTTGTTTTCTGAATTCAGTTCCTCACGACTACAGTTCTGAGATCTCTGTTTACTTGCTGGATGTCAGTTGAGAGCCATCCCTGGCTTCCGCAAGCTGTCTGCATTACTTGGCTCATACCTGTCTTTCTTCATCTTCAAATCTAGTGATGATGGTAGGTTTAAGTTCCTTTCATGCTTTGAATTTCTTCTGCCCCTTCTCTTGTTGCATATATCTGACCCTTTCTTGCTTCCCATTGCAATTTTAAGGGCCTATGCAATTACATTGAACCCACTTGGGTAATTCAGGATAATTTATCTCCCTATTTTAAGGTCAAATTAATTCCATTTGCATCTTAATTACTCTTTAACATGTAATATTGGGTTGTTGGAAAAGTTATGACACTTTTTTACATAGAAAAAAACAGAAAAATATGTCATGACTTTTTTATATTCACAGATTTTAGAGCTTATGATATGTATATCTTTAATGGTGTTGGCAATTATTCTGCCTACCTCAATGTATTTTGAAGCTCTTTTAGTGTGCATCATATGTCTTCTTGGTAGATTGATTATTAAAATTTCTTTCCTATTATCAAGTAATTTTTTTTCACTCTCAAGTCCGTCTGATATTAAAATGAGAGGACATCAAAAAGTTTGTGGAGGGAACCAGCAGTTAGCGTAATGGCTATGTCGCTGGACTCACACGTAGTCGACCGCGGTTCGCGTCACGGACCCGGTGGCTTAAAACTCACGCCGGGCGCGTTTGCGTGCGTGCCCAAGATCCCGGGAGGAGAATGGAGGAGAAGGGATTGCGGCGTGACCATCCCCCCTGGGGGGTGATTTCTTGCTTTCTGTCTCTATGTCTCTCTCTGTCTGTCTGGCGAGCGCACGCGCCCTACAGTGAATATCTCTCAAAAAAAAAAAGTTTGTGGAAAATGGAATCAAAATATAAAAAGTACAAAAATAGGGAACCAGCAGTTAGTGTAATGGCTATGTCACTGGACTCCCACGTGGTTGACCGCGGTTTGTGTCCCGGACCCGGTGGCTTGAAACTCATGCCGGGCGCGTGTGCGTGCGTGCCCAAGATCCCGAGAGGAGAATGGAGGAGAAGGGATTGCGGCGTGACCATCCCCCCCGGGGGGTGATTTCTCGCTTTCTGTCTCTATGTCTCTCTCTGTCTGTCTGGCGAGCGCACGCGCCCTACAGTGAAAATCTCTCAAAAAAAAAATACAAACTTTATTTCTCAACATAAGCATTATAAAGTTCAAGACTCTTTTATAAACAATGATACCAGCCAATTAGTCCATTTTTGTAGAACCGAGGGTCTTTGGAATTTAACCAGGTCAACACAGTCTATTTTACATTTTTAACTGGAGAAAACTTGGTCCTTTTAAACATTTCTTTAAAGATTGAGAAACAAAAAGAAGTCAGAAGGAGCCACATCAGGACTTTAAGGTAGATGCCTAGTGATTTCTTATCAAAACTCTCACAAAATTGCACGTGTTTGATAAAAAGGAGTGAACAAGAGCATGTTGTGGTAGAGAAGGACTCTGGTGTTGCTTTCCTGGGTGTTTTTCTGCTAAATCTTCAGCTAACTTTGTCAAAGCACTCATAATAAGATGTTGTCATTCTCTGGCTCTCCAGAAAGTCAGCAATAAAATGCCTTGCACATCCCCAAAACCGTCGCCATGACCTGTACTCTTGACAAATCTGTTTGCTTTGACTGAACCACTTCCACCTCTTGGTATCCATTGCTTTGATTGTGCTTCGTCTTCAGGGTCACACCGGGAAAGCCAAATGTTATCTCTTATTACAATTCTTTGAAGAAATGCTTTAGGATCTTAATCCCACTTGCTTAAAATATCCATTGAAAGTGCTGCTTTTGTCTGTAGCTGATCTGGATACAACAATTTGGCATTCAAGCAGAAAGTTTGCTCTACTTTAATTTTTTAGTCAATATTTTGTACATTGAAGCAATTGAGATGTCCTTGGTGTTGGCTATTCTTTCTGCTGTTAATTGTCAATGTTCTTCAATTAGGGGCTAAATAAAATGATTTGTTTTCATGCAAATTGATGTGAATGTCTGCTACTTCAGGCATCATCTTCAAATCATCTCTTCTTCAAAGTGAATTATCCACTTATTTACTGCTGATTTCTTTGGGAGCACAATTTCTCCACTGTTCCACTCAAACTTCACCATAACTTTGATATTTGTTCTGTAATTTTAGCAGGATTCATTTTGCCCTAATAGGGGCTTTTCTCCTTCCTTCCTTATTTTCTTTCCTTTTCCTTTTTTTTAGGATTCCATAGGGTGTGTGCCCTTGCCGAGTGAGACAGAGAAAGTGAGACATTACACTGAAGTGAGGATGGCCACATTGCAACCCCTTCTCCTCCATTCTCTTCTCAAGATTTTTGGTCACACATGATACATGCCTGGGGCAGTTTTCAACCCACTGAATCTAGAACTTGATCTGTGGTCATCCATGTGGGAAACTAACACCTTAACCACCATGCCACCTGTTGGCTCCAGGGATTTTTTTTCAAATCAATGTCTTTTCTTTCTTAGTGTCTCAAACCAGGTCTTACTCAGTTATGTTATAATAAGTTAGTATGAGTTTATTTTGGTGCAAAAAAATTGCAGGTTTTTTTTTTTTATAATACATAATTTCACGAACTTTTTGAAGATCCTTATATAACCATTAATAGTTTTTAAATTTTATTTTAGATTTTTGTCATAGGGCACATGTGCTCAACACTGAAACAGAGAGAGAAAGAAAGGGAGAAATCACCCCCAAGGGCTGATGGCCATGCAGCAATCCCTTCTCTCTTCTCTTCTCAGGTTTTTGGGCACACACACACACATGTGCCTGGAGCTCTTTTTAGGCCACTGTGTCCAGGACTCAAACTGCAGAATTGGCCATGTGAGATCCAGCACTTGAACCCCAGGCCACCTGATGGCCCTATACATTCAAACTTAAAAAAAAATAGTGTTATAATTAATATGTAATATTAATATAATATTAATGTTATATATAATATAAAGATATATTTCCTTATATTTTATGTTCAACTCATCTATGTCCTTTTCTTTGATGTGAGTTTCTTTTGAAAAACATGTATTGGGACCAGCAGATGGCATAGTAGTTACTCACTGGACTCCCACATGACCACCCACAGTTTTAGTTCTGGACCTGGTAGTCTGAAAATCATGCCGGGTTTATGTGTGTGCATGCCCAAGATCTGGATCTGGGAAGGAGAATGGAAGAGAAGGAACTGTGGCATGACAATTCCCCTGGGGGTTGATTTCTCATTTTCCCTCTCACTTTCTCTGTCTTTGGCAAGCACACATGTCCTAAGGCAAAAACCTCTAAAAAAAAAAAAAAAGAAAAGAAAGAAAGAAAGAAATGTATTTGGTCTTTTTCAAAACATGTCCAGTCTTCCAATAGTTATTTTTAAATTTTTTATTTGATGTATTTGTTTGGTATATCGAGGTAATTTTTATTAAAAGCAATTATTGATATATTAAAGTAGTTATTGATATGTTAGGAATTATGTCTGCCATCTTATTTCTTTTGTTTGTTTCCTCTGTTTTTAGCCTGGTTTTTCTCTTTTCTTGCCTTTTTAGGTTAAATATTTTGGGCTTATTTCATTTTGTTTTACTTACATTGTGTTTAAGTAGTGACATTCTGAGTGATTATAGTAGATATCATACATACATAATGTTTCACAGTCTACTGGAATATCCATTGTACCTTTTTTTTTTTTCATTGTACCTTTTTGAACAAACATTGGAAAATTACTCTCATGCTCCTTTACATTTTCTACTTTTTAAGTATTTTCCTTACATTTACTGATCGACATAACTATTTTTTAAATATTTGCTTCAACCATCCAATATGATTTATAAAACTCAGGAGGAGAAAAATAGTCTATTATTTTCTCTGTTTTTAAATTCTTCCTTTTTCTCCCCTTTTCTATTTGTCATTCTAAGCCTTATGTTATCATCTCCTTTACATCTCGAGAATTTCTTTTAGTGATTCTTTAAGGACAGTTCATTTAGTGACAAATTCCCTTTGTTTTTTATTTCCTTTTAAAATGTCTTCATGTTCTATTCATTCCTAAAGAATGTTTTACTAGATATAAAATTAGTTGACTTTTTTTTTTTTTCTAGAACTTGAAAAACGCTGCATTACCTGCTGTTTTCTTCCATGGTTTCAGATGAGAAATCTTCTGTTGTTAGAATTGGTCTTCTGTTTAGGTAATGCATTATTTCTCTAACTGCCTCTTAATTTTTTTTTTTTATTTTACCAGAGAGCATGTGGACTTGTTGCCAGACAAACAGGTGAGAAGAAGAGAGTTAGAAAGCACTCCCCATGGGGGATGGTCATGCT
Source organism: Tupaia belangeri chinensis (assembly GCF_000334495.1). Classification (NCBI taxonomy): domain Eukaryota; kingdom Metazoa; phylum Chordata; class Mammalia; order Scandentia; family Tupaiidae; genus Tupaia; species Tupaia belangeri. Next base: position 266,869 of record NW_006159501.1, on the reverse strand, counting down.
GTAATTCCTTCCCCATTTCTTCATTTGCTCAGATTTCTGGCATGCAAGTACACTCAGCTGGCATGTTTTTCAGGCTACTAGGTCCAGTCCTTGGACTGTGCAATTGGCCATCTGGGATCCAGCCACCTTAACCACCATGCCTCAAACTAGCCCTTCTTTGCCTGCTTTTAAGATTTTTTTCCTTTTCTTTCTTTCTTTTCTTTTTTTTTTTTTTTTGTAAGAGAGATTTTTGCTATAGGGAATGTGCACTTCCCGAAGAGACAGAGAGAGACAAAGAGACAGAAAGCAAGAAACCACTCTGTAGGGGGGGTGGCCAGCCCTCAATCCCTTCTCCTCCATTCTCCTCTCAGGTTTTGGGGCACACACACATACACACTCAGCATAAGTTTAAGCTGTCAGGTCCAGGACTTGAAATGCCATCAACTACATGGAAGTCCAGGAACATAACCATTACACCATCTACTGACCTCATATTTTCAACTTTTATCATGTCTATTGACATTATTTTTTTTAATTTTATTTTTTTCAAGATCACTCAGGATTTTTTAAAATGTAAGCTTATTTTCTTCACTAAATTCAGAAAGTTTTCAGTCATTAGTGCTTTGACTTCCACATTCCTTCTCCTCTTCTTTTGAGGTTCAAATGTTATAAAAGTTAGATCTTTTGTTATTGTCCCACAGGTCTCTGATTTTGTGTTAATTTTTACCTACTTATTTTCTCTCTTCTGGGAAGATTAAACTGTTCTCTAGTCAATTGTCTTCTGCTATCTGTATAGTATTATTGAACTTATCCATAAGGTTACTATTTGAGGGTTTGTTTTTTTTTTTCCCCCTTTGGTTGTGTAATTTCAATTTGGTTCTTTTTTTTTAAACACACACACACACACATACACACACACACACACACCTTCTATTTCTTTCTCTCTCTCTCATTTTTAGAGGTTGTTTGCCTTAGGTCATTCACACTTGCTGGAGAGAGAGACAGAGATAGTGAGAGGGAAACTGAAAAGTCACCCCTCAAGGGAAATTGTCATGCCACAGTCCTTTCTCCTCCCAAGGTCTTGGGCAAAAACACATACACACCTGATGTGAGTTTCAAACCACTGGGTCCATGACTTGAACCACAGCCAGCCATGTGGGAGTCCAGCAACATAACTGCTATGCCATCTGCTGGCCCCCCAAAACTTCTAATTCTTTGTTGAACTTAATTTTATTTTTATTTGACTCAATGAAATTTGTAATGACTTGTTAAATCAGTTTTATGGTGGATGCTTCAAAATCTCCTCAGACTACTCCTATATTTTAATATTTGTATCAGACAATTGTTTTTTTCTCATTCAAGTTGTGATTTTCTGTTTCTTGATGTAACTAATGACTTTTTATGGTATCCAAAATATATTGGATATCGTGTCAAGGAATTCTCGATTTTATTTCAATTCTCCATTTTAGCATTCTGTTTATATTTCACATGTAAATTTCGGCATCTTGTGGACTAATATTCCAATGATAATTTCATGAGCCTTTTCAGTGTTATTTTTTCTGCTTTATTCTTCTAATGGAGCTCTCTCTGGATCCATGATAATGTTGCCTATGGGCTAGAAGATGCTCTCAGTCACCCAGCTTAGTTACATGATCGGTATGAGGGTACCAAAACTACAAGACAGTAGTATCTCTCCTGGCCTATTCTCTGGTCACGCAATATTGGTTGATATCTCACTTTATTTCTGCTGGTACCCACTGGGGAGGAGAGCATTGACCTGGGCTGCCTTCTGCCACTGAGTATAGGGACCAAGTCTGAGTGACTCTATCAGTGAGTGGAGGGTGGGGAAACCTTGGGCCTAGGTCACCTTCTGCAATTAAAATGAGCTGGGAGCCAACAAGTCTGGATGATTCTTTGCAAGTGTTTGGAGGGCCAAAGGACTCTATGACTACTGATATGACTGGTGCATGAGAAGAATTCCTTCCTAATGCCTCTTGGTGTGTGTGAAGGGACATGGACTGCTTTGCCTATGATCCTTAGCTGCCTTGCTGTGGCCTGATTCTACCCATTAATGCTGACAGACATAGTTTGTGTCAGGCCTCAAAGTTCTGTTGTTAATGAAAATACTGACCTGCTGTTGTTGACAAGTGTGGGACAGTGGATGTGGTGGCCTTGTAAGTAAATGGATCACAGCTGCCACTAGATATGGATCTCTCTTAAGTTCCTGGTGGGCTTTCCTTTTCCTGATGTTATGTCAGAAAGAGTAGGATATCTTTCCTCACTTCCATCTTTTCTTCTTTCTTTTGTTAGCTGTTGTAGATTTCAGGCTCCCTCCGGCACTCATTCTGGAATAATGGGATGAATAGGAGGAGATACCATGGTGATGTTCTTCAGTCTCTAAGATCTTTACCTCACTAATTTTTCTACCTCTCAAAATCCTTCTATGAGTGCCTGTTGAATTATTTCCAAAGTATTTTATTACATACAAGGAAAGAGCAGGGAAAAGTAAGACTATACCACTTGTTCCTGAACTGGAAAAGCTAGTTTGCTTTTTGAAAAAATATCTTTCAACAACTGAAATTTCTTCTGAAGATGTAATATGTAGTGACAATATTCCACTATAAGAGAAACCATCCCAACTCAAAAAATATGTAAAAATAGGAAAAAATAATCTATAATCACTATCCAAAGCCAAATATAATGAACATTTGGTGAATTGCTTTCTAATTTTCTTTTTATGATGAATTAATTTATTTCTTTGCTTTTCTACTTAGCTACAACCATACCATAACTAGAAATTTAAATGATTATCTCAATATAAATATTTTTCATGTTATTTTAAATTCTTCAGAATTACCTTTAATAGTTATTCAATTTACCCTGCATCACTTTTTTCTTATTGTAGGTGTTTAAGTTGTTCTTTTTCAGTACAATTGTTTTCTTTTATAATATTATGATACATATTTTAATGTATATAATTAATTTCTAATTATATACATGAATATTTTTTCTTCATTTAAATTCAAAAGAGTTCTAAGACAATGTAGTCCCTGACTCTACTGGTTCCCAGCTGATTTTTAAATATTTCTGATCCTCTCTAATTTGCTCTCCTCAATATGGGAACTAACCAAGGTAATGTATATAAAAGTCTAAGCTTATGCTTTTACAGTATACACAAAAGCTCTGTCCTCCCTTCTGCTTCCCTTTACTCTTCCATCTTACTCTCTTCCTAGAGATAATTAGGATGAGGTGACTAGTTTGGCCATTTAGAGATCATTTCAATAACATCAGATTTTAAAATAATAATTTATATTTCTCTTTTAAACAATCTGCATCTTATCTGTGTAAATGTATAAAGTGTAAATGTAATTTACTCTTTCTAGTAAATTTAAATTAATTTAAAATGGAATAAAGAGATTACAGGATTTATTATATGTGAATGAATGTATATGTAAAAAGAGAGAGAGAGGGCTTTTGTCTGTGAGGGAGCAGGTTGAATGAAAAGTAAAAGAAGAAAAATGATATTAATAAACATTAAATGAGTAACACAACATAGCATGCAATCAAGTGACTCACAAATTCCCAAAGTCTCTCTCTGTCCCATACAAACTATATTTGGATTTCCCATGAATGGCCATTTCCCCGTAAATGTACCCATGAGATTTGTGCCTGCCCTTTATTGATACTGATTATTTTGATAATGATGATGATAGTGATGATGATGGAGGAAGAAAAATAGGAAGATAGAGGGAAGATGAAAAGAAAGAGGGTAATAGGAGTAGAGATTAGTTAACATGCATCAGTTGTTTAGTGGCTGTTGTTTGGATTATTATTGGATGATGAATCGGATTATTTCTTCTTTCTCCCTTCTGTTATCTCTTTTTTATTATTTTCTCATTTGTGCTTTCTTATAGGATGTATTCACATAGAAATGACTTATTTCTCTGCATTCAAATACAATGTTTTTATTTTAAAATTATCATCGCACATTTATCAAAGTGATAAACCATATTATTAATTTATTAATATTTCCTTACTAGTGAGTTCTACACCTTTCTTTAGCAAATTATATTTGGAATAGGAATGAATCAGAATTGAAGATCACATTATTATGGGTAGAGAATACTTTCTTCATCTTTGACATGTTGTCTACTTCAATTAGTTTTTCTTGGAGATTTGTATGAGTTTATAGAGTGATGAATTTTTATCTGTGCTTGTTTTCTCTGATCAAACAAGAACTCTGAGAATCTAGGTCATATGCCTTTATCTTTGGGATGCAGATGGTTTTCTTCTGAGAAGTCATAAAGTTCAACATTTTTGGGACTAGTTTATCCACTCACAAAGCCCTGCCTTGGCTTCACCTTTGAACCTAGGTTCCTCGAAGACCCAATTTACTATTCATTTCAGCTCATGATCCCCAGTGGGAGAATGACGCACCGTTCAGCCAAGTAGGCTCAGCCAGGAAGAGCCTGCCTTTTCCCAAACAAAATCCAATTGTGAGTTTTCTGGAAGACAGCTAGTTTGACTGGTCAGGAAAATACCATGGTGAAATGAACTCATGTGACTATACTTGGTCCTTAAGGTCTGATCTTTTCATATGGGAAACATCACAGAGAAGATTCTGTGTCATGAACTCTAACAGGCTCCAGTTAGCCTCTTAGGGTGTGTAGATTGGTTGGAAGGAATGTTTGTAGAATATATGGCACAGTACATGGACATTTAACATTATGTAATATTTCTGTCATTTCTATAATAACTATTCTATATCTTGGGGATGGCAAGTGGTGTGGTGATTAAGGGCACTGGACTCCCACATGGCCAACCACAGTTCAAGTCCCTGACCTGGCGGTTTGCTTTCTCTCTCTCTCTGTCCCTCTCTGGTCAAAGTTAAATAAATAAATAAATAAAGTTAAATAAAATAATTTATTAAAAAATAACTATCCTGTATCTTAATATCTTATTCATTAAATGCATGTATGAGGAACTCTACCATGATTGCAACCAAGTAGTATGTCATCACATATATAACCATGAAAATCTTGAGATTTAACAGCCACTGGATGCTACTTTTAGTGATTTTTTTTTGGCTTTTGTACTTAGAAATGTTAACATTTGACAGATTTTTTTTTTTAAGAGAGATTTTTTGCTATAGGACATGTGTACTCACCAGAGACAGATAGAAAGTGAGAAATCACCCCTCAGGGGGGATGATCATACCACAGACCCTTCTCCTCCATTCTCTTCTAGGGATTTTGGGCATGCATGCACATGTACCTGGCATGAGTTTTAGGCCGCCAGGTCTAGGACTCGAACTGCAGTTGACTGCGTGGGAGTCCCAGTGACACAACCATTGCACCGTTTGCTGTTCCCAATATTTGGCAGATATTTTTATATTTGATTTTGTGTTGTGAAAGTATCTTAAATCTGAAAAGGTAGGAAGATTCTCACTCAACAGTTCTTGGATCTAAACTCTTTATGCATTAAACAATGATCTTTGAATATATATGTATCATACCTTTTGTTAGTTACTGGAGTTGGAAAAATACATAAACATTCACTTGTTCACTCATTTCTTTAGAATTCATTTATTCAGCAATAATTATATACCAAGAATTGTGCCTGTGAGGAGTTACAGTATTAGAGGTAGTGAATTCCCTCATCCACTTATTCATTCATTCACTGAATAGGTCAGTGAACATTATTGAGAACCTGTTACTTGAAAGGTTGGTAAAATATGATCCCCATCTTGTATAAACTTAAAATTTAGCTATAGAAATGCCAGCTAATAAAATGATTGAGATTCTTGGGGTTAATCATGAAATGAATGGCAGAGATCATAGATGCTAGGGAATTATGCTTTATTAAAACTAGAGTTTAGTTGTTCAACATCACACTTTTTATAGCCTTTGCCTTCCCCTAGCAAAACATCATGTCTCCAGACAGCTGTGATAAACTGGAAATAACAGATGAAAGATGCATGATTCCTGCCTTTGAAGAACTTATTAGCAATAGAAATAAGAATGCTCTGCAATTATGTAATGATGGTAGTGGTGTATGAGCATTGAAGAGAGAACAGAGAACTTTCCTGAGTAACAATGTGTAAGTTCCAGAACAGCAAAGAGGATCGGGTAGCCACAAGTGAAAAAGTTCAGAGGTCAGAGTGTGCTTGCTCTGTTGGAGGGATCATATGTCATGTGTTATTACTGGAGCATAAATTCTATGAGGGACACCAAGAGAGGCTCTAGATGCCAGGAGAGAACCTGTGGATATGCCTCTGAAAAAGATGGTGAGTCAGAGGTCTATTTCCATCTGACCTGCCAGTGTTTCCCAACTCCCTTTCCTTTGCACTACCTATGAATTTATTGTATTTTACTGAAATAAAAGTAGTACTCCTTGAGCTCCTTAGGAGTAGAAAGCAAAGAACAACCATCAGGACAGTTAGGTTAGAAGAGCATAGAACCAGCTCCAAAGCATAGAGATCTATTCATCTCTAATGTCATTTCCCATGTGGGGTATAAGAAGCACCTTCACTAAGATTTATCTTTGCTGGTCTTCTCAGTAGCCTTATGGGTAAAGTAGAGGAAAACAGATATCCTGAGAGAAAAGCTGAATTTTGCCAAGCTATCCAGAAAGCCAGCAGTGGTCTAGTTCCAGAGCCCAGGCCTGCTGGGTTCACTGAAATGTTTTTTCCACAAGTCATATGGACTCTCTTTTCTGCTGTGATTCTCATGGGTACTGGCCTACCTTGTGGGGCAATTTGAATGGGACATGCAATTTAGAATGTAAAGGAGATGGATCCCTTACCTATCAGTTGTACTGGTGTCCATCTCATATTTCCAACCAGCATTCAATCATTTCTTAATCCCCCTGTTATGTTTATTTTTTATACTCAAAGGTGTTTAAGAGGTAATGATTGAAGTCCAGACCTGATACTGATTTCAACTTTAAACAAGTTTTTTTTTTAATTCTTACTTTCGTTTGTTCATCTGTAAAAATCGGCGCAGTTGTAGTACTCAAAACATGAGATAATATATTCTTAGCAGAGGTCCTGGCATATGTGAATCTCTCTGAGCCATTATACAATAGCTGTAGTGATTAATAAGATCCTGGCCCTGCCTTCTTCTTCCTTTATCCCACTGAGCACATGAAAATTTAGAAGAGAGATTGAATAAGCTTCAACAGGGCAAAAGAGTAGAAAATCCCAGCCACTGCAAACCGTTTCTGAGCACAATGGAGTCAAGCACCCATGGTATTCGTCCTCTTTCTGTAGCTTCTGACAGTGCTAGTCAAAATGCTTAGCTATTTAGGAAACATGCCTAATGTGAAGGAAGCAGATTGACTTAATCTTAGAAATCATCCTCCTCCTCTTTTTCTTCTACTCTTTCCTGCACTGCTAAGTGCTTTTAAATTTCATCTGTCCTCCTTTCCCCTAACAGTTTGTCTTGGCCTGCTGGGAAGTGTTTTTCTGATTAGGTATCTCATGGAATTGGGAGTTCCTTCATTAGTAATGGCAGCAACGGGAGTTCTGTCATAGATACACATGGAGCCATGAAAAGCACAAGTTAGGTCCTGACTGTATACGCACATACACACACCTACACACACTCACACACACACCCCACATACACAAAGACAGAATATGTCTGTTTCCATTTAGTTTTGTGTCTTAGATCAAATAGATTATACAAGTAGAACCATAGGTTAAGTATGCCCATGTTGAATTATTTGGCAAATGAGTCTGGTCTTAAAGGCATTTTTGATATCAGAGGGACTAAACAGACTTCTTTTTAGGGTCAGACTCAATTGGGCCTGGCTCAAAGTTCTTAGCCAGTTCTGAGGGTGTGGTACGGAGAGTCTGATGTTTGCTTTAATGACTATGCGAAGTCTCTTAAACAGATTGCCTGCCTAGAAAAACATTTCAGATGCTTCTCAGTACTGAACTTTGGCTCCTTCAGCCATGACCAAAGGAATATTAGGCTAGTTTAAAAACTTCTCCGGTCATTCCATAAAAATTGTGGTTTTCCTCTTCTATCAAATCAGCTAATCTCATTTAACCATGACCACAGCTTAAATGCAATTAAGTTACAGTCATAAAATTCTGACTTTCCTTTACCAGAACCTAAAATAAGGCTTACACACCAATAAGCAGAGCCCTCACAGGTCTGAGGTCTACAGGTCTGCAAGGGCAGGTGCGTGGTTCATCTTATTCTCTGTTACATCTCCATCCTAGAATGGCATCTCTGTTACTACCCACAGAATATGAATTCATAAAAGGAGTTTTATAGATCTTTCATCTTTGATGTGGTTGCCTGGTATAGAGTGGACTTTTCAGTAAGTATTTAAACTGGCAAAACATGACCTCTGGAATTCTGTCCTTTAAACCTCTTTAGGTCTAGATTCAGACTTTGATTCTTGTTAGTGGACTGCTCCCTGGACAGGTGACTCACGAAGTTGGTCTTCATGTCTGTTATGAGTATGAATAAAGGATCTGATATGAGCAGGCAAGAGATGTTATATTGAGGCTATTGAGTGGGAGAATAGCAGATGAATACAATGGGGGAGTCAGATTGGGAGGAGAGAAGACTTTCCCTCCTATATCTCTAAGATTCTATCTCCTTCCTCATGGTTCTTGCCCTGGCTGTCCCTGTAACCTTGGGTTGTACAGGTGACTTAGCAACTACTAGAAGAGACCCCCTTCAGAATCTCAGGCTTCTTTCTATCTGACTCAGTGTGAAACACCACAGAAAGTATTTTTTCATAGATTTGACCTTTAGTCACAGCTCAAATAAATACTGCATGTATAATTTTTTTAAATCAAATATACATTTTTATACTACTGTGAAGGAAATGTATACTTATTTGGAGAAATTAGGGGGCTATACAGGAGGTATAAATTAAAAAGTTATATTTCATTTTGGTTACTTTTAAGTGTTTTATTTTTCCCTTTTGTCCTATTGAGATCATATTGTGTGAAAAATGTTGTATGTTGACTTTTTACCTGATATAATTAGTACTAAAAATTTCCACATTATTGGGACAAGCAGATGGTGGAAATGTTATGTCACTGGATTCCCACATAGTAGCCGTGGTTCAAGTCCTGAACCCAGTGACTAAAAACTCATGCCAGGAGTGTGTGCGTGTATGCCTAAAATCCCGAGAAGAGAATGGAGGAGAAGGGATTGTGGTATGGCCATCCCTGCTAACGGGTGATTTCTTGCTCTGTCTCTTTGGCAAGACATGTGCCTTATAGAAAGAAAACTCTCTAAAAAATTTTTTTTCACACTATTAAATGGGACTGCAAACTTTTTCAAAAAACCACAACCTTTCATATAGGGTAAATGCATCATAATTTACTTAGACTTTCTGTCATTTTTTGATAAATGACAGAATCTGATAAATAGCAGATTGAACAGAGAGCACATAGTTAGGTTGTGCCCTATGGGTAGGCCAGTTGCCTTTGGCATCACAGCAGAAGAGAGAGACCATATGACTCATGTTAAAGCCACTTTACTGGGCCCAGGAGGCCTGGTCTCTGGAACTAGATCATTACTAGCTGTCTGTATGGTTTGGCAAAACCCAGCTTATCTTCCAAGGTCTCTGTTTCCACCTTTAGCTAATGAATAAAATTGCACTTGAGCACTTAAGTCTATTGTGAAGGCCAGAGGATTTGAATCTAAGTGAAGCTGTTTTTTAAAGCACACACAGAAGATATAGCATTGTTGCTGAACAAGGGGCTCTATACTCCCAGTCCAGGAACTCAAAGTAGCAGGTCTGACCCTTTTCTGCTCAACGAAACAGAGAGAGGAAAAATTGTTGACGAAAGAGGGAAGGAGTTTATTACAGCATGGCCACACTAGGAAGACATATATCTTCAAACAGGTCAGTCAACTTATGGGTGCTTTTATAGGAAAAGGGGTATGCTATGGGGCTAACAGCTACCTATAGAAATGCATAGAGCAGGTTACTTTTTAGCTGGAGGACACCAATGAGTAATTAGTCTTTAAGACAGAAGTTTCAGTCTTGACTAATGGTACAATCAAATGATTCATCTTCAAGATAGGAGTTTTACTTTGTTGCTGGGCAGAATATTCCACTTTCTTTTAGCTCTAGGTTGGCCATTGGTCTCCTTGGAGTTCCTGTGAGAAACCTCAAACAAAGAGTATCAGGCTAAGAAAGAAACAGCTTTTGATTTTAATAAGACAGAGTCAGCCTGACTAAGCAGGCCCCAGTTACAGTGTTATTATCAGTATCAGTGTTGAGACTTTGGAGTTGGAACTATGTTCTTCTAACCTAACTGTCCTGATGGGTTCTTTACTCTCTGCTACTGAAAAGCTCAAATAATACTACTTTTATTTCAGTAAACTACAATAAATTTATATGTAGTGCAAAGGAAAGGGAGATTCAGTCTATTGGCAGGTCAGATGGAAAGTAGATCTCTGACTCACCATCCCTTTCTGAGCCACATGCTCTCTCTTGGCATCCAGGGCCTCTCCCAATGCTCCTTCATGAACCTAGTGCTCCAATCAATGTCAGATATAAACCTAGCTTCCATTCTCATTGGGTCAAGAAATTTATTTCATGTTTTCTGGTAGTCTCTTTTAACTAGCCATTTGAGTAGAGTAGCATCTGCCACAGGTATGGATGTAATAATTATCTAGGGAGATAGGAATATTCTCATTTTGTCCTTCAGTGTTTATAATTTTATAATAATCCCCACACTAGGACCAGCAGATGACATAGTGGTTACATCTCTGGACACTCACATGGTCAACCATGGTTTGAGTACTGGACCTGGAGACTTGAAACTCACACTGGGGGCATGTGCGTGCATACATGCCCAATATCCTGAGAGAAGAATGGAGGAGACGGGATTGTGGCATGGACATCCCCTCTGGGGGGTAATTTTTCACTTTCTTTCTCTCTCTCTCTGTGGCAGCACATGCACCCTATAGCAAAAATCTCTCTCTAAAAAAAAGAAAAGACTTCCACACTGATGAATGATTAACGGTAAACAAGTTACAAACACCAATGTAGGGACCAGCAGTTAGTGTAATGGCTATGTCGCTGTACTCCCATGTAGTCGACCGCAGTTCGTGTCCCGGACCTGGTGGCTTAAACTCACGCCAGGCACGTGTGCATGAGTGATCAGGATCCCGAGAGGAGAATGGAGGAGAAGGGATTGAGGTGTGGCCATCCCCCCTGGGTGGTGATTTCTTGCTTTCTGTCTCTCTGTCTCTGTCTGTCCGGCGAGCGCACGCGCCCTATAGCAAAAAAAAAAAAAAAAAAAAAAAACTCTTAAAAAAAGTAAAAAACACCAATGTAGATTTTTAGCATTTAAGCTATATGCATAGTTTAAAAGAACATAATAGTACACTTCAACCTACATTTGAATAACAAATGGTTTGATTTGACAAATTTAAATGAACATTGACTAAGCCTTTATCAATCTGAGAGGCTATTTGAAAGCTGTTGAAAAATGTAGAATGTACAGCCACTTTGGTGTCCCAGTTCCTAAGAAAAAGCTACAAATAGAATTATCATATGATCCAGCCATGCCACTTCTTCATATATGCCCCAAATAACTGAAAGTAGAACCTGAATAGACGTGTGCATCTGTGTTCCTAGCAGCATTATTCACAATAGCCAAAAGACAGAAGCACCCCAAGTGTCCCCCAGTGGATGAGTGGATAAACAGAAGATGATGTGTACATACAACGGAATATTATTCAACCTTAAAAAGGAGGGAAATATTGGCACATGCTACAACATGGATGAACTTTGAGGGCATTATGCTATATGAAATAATCTGCCATGAAAAGACAGAACTTACTTGAGACATCTAGAATATTCAAATACATAGAGAAAGAAAACAGAATGGTAGTTTCCAGGTATAGGAAACGGGAAGATGGGGAGTTGTTGTTTCATTAAGTGTACAGTTTTAGTTTTTCAAGATCAAAAGAATTCTGGAAAAGGATTGGGGTGGTGATTGTACAACATGAATGAACTTAATAGCACTAAGCTGTACACTTGAAAGTAAGTAAAATGGTGAATTTTATGCTATATATATTCTAGCACGACTTTACAAAATAGGCCATGGAAAAATAAAATAATGTAAAAAATACTTCATTTTAGTGAGTTTTTAGAGGTATGTGAGTATATAGGCAGCAAGAGATGGGAGAAATAGACTGGTTCATAAATTATACCACAGGGAAGGAGTGAAATGAGGATGAAATATGTTAAAACATGTGAATGTGTGAGGATTTATATATTGAGGCAAATGTGGATAAGTGGGGGTTGAAGTTCAGTGGAGGCTTCTTTTTTATTTAAAGAATTACTTTAGGTTTATTTTATTTATTCATTTATTTTAATTTGACCAGAGAGAGAGAGAGAGAGAAAGAGAAAGTATGAAAGCAAGCTGCCAGATTCAGGACTTGAACCATGGTCAGCCATGTGGGAGTATCCAGCGCCTTAACCACCGTGCCACCTGCTGGTCCCATGTGGAGGCTTCTTGATGGAAGTGTTCAAGATTCCCACTGAAGATCAGAGGAACAGCTAGAAGAGTCAGCATGGAGAGAGAAGAGAAAACTGGGAGGAAAACCATGGAGTTAACTAAGGGTAAGTTTGGAGTATAAGGAAACAAAGTGGTACAGCTCAGCTGCTCTGGAGTCGGAGCCAGCATGTTCTTGTCCTAATTTATGTAAAATGTGGGTTTCCTATCTTACATATGTCTGTCTAAGAAGAGACAAAGCTGGAGGTTTGGAAGCATTTAATTCAAAGTGAAAACAGATCCATTCGTTGGAGATTCAGTAGATCAGAAAATGAAATCTCACAAATTATTCATCAAATTGGATTCATGGAAGCGGACTAACTTTTGATATTATTCAATTGAATATATAAATTGTAGATATACTAATATATTAGAGAGACATTAATGCCATTTTTAAAGGATTCTTAAGTACCTTAATTTTTTTTTTCATGTTAGCAAGCATAGTTCCTCCTGGGTACATAAAATTATCTTAGAAGAACAAAGAGAAGGTGAGAGAGGAAAATAAAAAGTCAAATTAGTGGGGCAGCAGGTGGCATGGTGGTTAAGGTGCTGAACTCACACATGGCTGAAGATGGTTCAACGCCCAGACCTGGTAGCTTGAAAATCACATCAGGTGCCTGTGCGTACATTGCCCAAACTCCTGAAAGCAGAATGGAGGAGAAGGTACAGTGGCATGGCCATTGCCCCTGGTGTGTGTGTGTGGGGGGGGTTAAGGAGGAGTTTCACTTCGCCTCTTACTGTCTGACTCCAGTGAGCACACCCACTCTATGGCAAAAACCTTAAAAAAGCAAACAAACAAACAAACAAACAAAAAACACTCAAATTAGTTCTTCACTCAATGGAAGTTATAGTTGAGCAGGAAGACAGATGTTGCAGGATTGATCAACGGTATGGTGGCATGGGGCATGCCTATGCTGAGTGGACCAAAGATGGAGGCAACCAACCTTGGATACCAGCTTAGAATTTCAATGTCAAAGAAATAGGGGACCTCAGAGAATTCTGCCTTTCAGCCTGGTGGCTGGGGTAGTGAATCTTTCAGGGTCTGGTTGAAAATAGATTTGAAGAGAAAGTCTACTTAAACATTCTGTTTAGGAGGTGTAGAAGCAAAGGAAAGATAGAGTAATTTTTCAAACTGTAGGTTGTTACCAGCATTTGTTAAAAACATAAATTAGACTGTAATTGACTGTAATGAAATAGAAAATATTAGGGTGATAGCACAGAGTAAAGAGAAGTATCATTTTGTAAAACCTTAGTTTTAGTTTTGAGGGTGAGTCATAGTTTAAGGTATATTTCTCATAGAGAGTTCCAGTCAAAAATATTTCGAAACAGTGCTCTTATGCTCTACAGAAACCAGAGGAAGCAAATTAGAAAGGCAACTGAGTGCATTTGCTTGGCCAATGAATAGTATAATAGCATTTTCTATATTTCATACTAATGCGTTTTGATTTTTTTTTTATTTTCCTGAGGGTGTGTGTACTCATCAGAGAGGTACTAAGAGACAGAGAGAGAAAGCACACCCCAATAGGGTGTGGTCATGCCACAGTCTCTTTTCCATTACTCATCCCAGTCGGGATTTGGCAGGTGAGCGTAGCAGGTTTTCAAGCTTCTGGGGATGGGATTCAGACCATGTGGTCAGCCATGTGGGATGTAACTGCCTTAACCACCAGGTTATAGGGCCAGCTCCATAATAAAACTTTAATTAAACTTGCTTTAGTGTTACTCAAAAGTTTAATCTTGTCTAAGACATTTTGAAAAGTATGCTTCAAACAAAAAAGAGTCAAAACAAAAACAATAAGGCATAACACTGCCATGGATAACCATTAAACATGAGGGACCAATAGAATAGTGTAATGGTTATGTCACTGGACTCCTGTGTACTCAATGCCATTCCAGTCCCAGATCCAGTGGCTGAAAACTCATGCCAGGTGTGTGTGTACATGCATGCCCTAAATCTCAAGAAGAGAATGGAGAAGAAGAGATTGCAGCATGGCAATTACCCCTGGAGGGTGATTTCTCAAATTCTGTCTCTCTGGTGAGCACACACACCCTATAGAAAAAAAATCTCTCTATAAAGAAAAGAAAAGAAAGAAAGAAGATATAATAATTATGCATTCGTGTATACATGTGCATGTCCTTGTGTCTTCCCACAAAATATTACTCCATCTAAACAAAGAATTAGGTTGTCTGTTACAAGTAGCAACCTGACACTTAATGTAGTGATAAGGCAATTTATAGGGACTTGCGATTTGATTTTATGGGTATGTGATATATCCATTTATATGTATGTGATAGATAGATAGATATAGATATAGATACATAGTTTGTTCGAGAGTGTGTGCACTCACCAGAGAGAGAGAAAGAGTCAGAGAGAGAAAATGAGACATCACCCTTACAGGGAGGAAGACCACACCACAATCCCTTCTTCTCCATTCTCCTCTTGGGATTTTTTTTTTTTTTTGGGAGGTTTTCCCTTTTTTTTTTTTTTTTTTGAGAGGTTTTCACTATAGGGCATTTGTGCTCGCCAGACAGACAGAGACATAGAGACAGACAGAAAGCAAGAAATCACCCCCCGGGGGAATGGTCATGCCACAATCCCTTCTCCTCCATTCTCCTCTCGGGATCTTGGGCACACACACACACGCACCTGGCGTTGAGTTTTAAGCCACCGGGTCCAGGACAAGAACCACAGTTGACTACATGGGAGTCCAGCGACATGGCCATTATGCTAACAGCTGGTTCCCTCCTCTTGGGATTTTGAGGGTTGATAATCTGCCTAGGATTTTCTTAACCAATAGTACAGTTATTTTTTTTAAGAATATGGAAAAATATATACTTTTCAGGAAAGAATCTGTAGATTTTAGAGAAGTTGGTGTCAGACTCATGACACTGATTACTAGGCTTACAAAGACCACTACTCTCATTGCAGAGAGATTACTTAAAATATACAAGCCTAATAGTATTGCTACTAACAATTTTAGGAATTTTGTTGTCAGACCAAACATATTGATTGAGGTGATTTATCAAATCAAAATGTCAAAAAATAATAAGCATTGATGACAGGTGGAGAAAAGGGAGTATTTGTATATTTTCGTACATTGTTGATGGGATGGAAATTGGCATAGCAATTACAGAAAACTGTATAGAGTCTCCTCACAAAATTAAAATTAGAACTGTCATGTGATCCAGAAATCATGCTTCTGGGTGAATGTCCAGAAAAAATAAAATCACTGTGTCTTAAATTGATCCAGTTTGCACCCCCACTTCATAATAGTTAAGATATGGGAACAACCTAAATGTTCTACAACAGATGAATGGTTAAAGAAATGGTGTGTGTATGTGTATCAGTGGAATGTTATTCAGTCTTAACAGAGAAGGAAATCTTAGCACTTTCTTTTTTTTAGAGAGAGATTTTTGCTATAGGGTACGTGTGCTTGCTGGAGAGACAGCAGAGGCAGATATGAGAAATCACCCTCCAGGGAGGATGGCCATGCTGCCATCCCTTCTCCGTTCTCTTCTTGTGTGCATTCATGCACATGTGCTCACTGTGAGTTTTAAACCACTGGGTCCAGGACTCAAGCCGTGGCTGACTATGTGTAAGTCCAGCAACGTAACCATTATGCCATCTGCTGGTCCCAATCCTAGTATTTTTGACAACTTGGGTGAACCTGAAGAACAGTATGCTATATATGAAAGAGAAAGACAATTAGTGTATGTTATCACTTATATGTTGAATCTAAAAACAAGAAAAAAGAAGTTAAATTCATGACAAACAGTATAGTATTAGTTACCAGGGGGCTGGAGAAATGGAAGAGAAGGAGAGATATTTGTCAAAGGGTAAAACTTTTGGTTACAAGATGAGTAAGTTCTGAAGACCTAGTGGACAGTATACTGACTATAGTTAATACAATGTATTGTATCGTTGAAATATGCTAAGAGAGTAGATCTAAGTGTTAACACACACACACATGCACATACACACACGATAAGTATGTGAGGTGATAGATATGTTAATTAGCTTGATTGTGGTGATCATTTCACAAAGTACACATATATCAAGCATCATACTGTAGACCTTAAATATATAGAATTTTTATTTGTCAACATAGCTCTAGCTATGGAAAAATTTTTGAAAGGAAAGAATTAGTTTCTAAATGGAGATGGTAAATCTAGAAGGGAGTTTTGGCATTAGCAAAATGATGCTGATTGTTTTGGAGTCTTGTCTACTGAGCAGATTTCATGAGCACGTTATCATGTCTACGATTCCCAGTGCTGGTTCAGAAAAATGTTCCATGTGTTTGAGTGTATGCACTGCCAGTTGGGCGGAATTCTTTTTACAAAGACCCAACTGAATGAATTGGAGATGACTCTTTATTTATCTATGATTTCAGCTCCACCTGTTTACCATTTTCTTGTTAAAAGGAATTAGCCAGTATTGGGTATGTGGCTATGAAGCAATTGAACAAATCTCTACTGCAACTATAATACAAATCCATCTTCAACCCCAGAGCAAATTGTTCTCATTTTGGGAAGGCAAAAAGGTATTTTCTCAGCTAAAAACAAAAATTAACAAATATTTTACAAAAGGTGAACTCTAGGGTCCCAACCAAATCCTGAACAAATTAGAGTGAAGCAGAAACAGCTGTTGAGTAAAACGCACATCCTAAGATGAGGTGCTGGGCTGTCAGGCCCGATTGCTTGGAGTCAGAGGCCCAGCATTACCCCTTCTCAGCACCTTGGCACAGGAGTGGGGAATGAGGAAAGAGGAGTGCATGCTCAAGAAAAACAACAGGAGCTCCAAATTCTCTTTGCTTTGAGGACCTAAGGCATTCCAAGGTATTTCCTTGTTTTCCTCTGGGAAATAGCCCATGTAAAGATTTGCTCCTGTGACAGGAAAGTAAAACGCACATCCTAAGATGAGGTGCTGGGCTGTCAGGCCCGATTGCTTGGAGTCAGAGGCCCAGCATTACCCCTTCTCAGCACCTTGGCACAGGAGTGGGGAATGAGGAAAGAGGAGTGTGCATGCTCAAGAAAAACAACAGGAGCTCCAAATTCTCTTTGCTTTGAGGACCTAAGGCATTCCAAGGTATTTCCTTGTTTTCCTCTGGGAAATAGCCCATGTAAAGATTTGCTCCTGTGACAGGAAAATGCAGGAAGCTGTGATGAGCCCTAAACACTCAGCAAGCTTCTCAAGTGCTTTCTAAGTGCTCTCTCCATACAGGATTTGTTCCCCAAATCCTGCAACCTTCACCTGTGAAGGTTGCACTTTGCATAAGAAGAGATAAAAATCTGCATTTTAGGCACTCATATTGAAGTCATGAAATTTGAGATGACTTTAAAAAACAGAAATTTCAACTTATCATTTTTTGAATTCCAAATTTGCTTCTGGTCTACCTAAACATATTATTTTTGAGTCTAAGAAAGATGTAAATTGGTTCTGAGCATTCTATAATATTTTTGATATGCTAAGAAATTAGAAGATGATCCAGTGCTTGTTCTTTATCAACTTGATGCTTATTTTCTTTGTTGAATTTGTTGGAGTGTCCTTGGAGGACTGCAAAAAAATACCTCTTTTTTACCCAAGTTCTGAACCAATCATAACAACAAAAAGGGTGAAAATGTCAAGGCTAAAATATCACTTTTTATAATGAATAAAGCAGATCTGGTTCAATGTGGCTTATTTCTCAGAGCATGTAGGCTTTTAAACACTGGACTAAAACTAGGAAGACTTATGCAGCTCCCTGGTCAGGTGGCACCAGCCAGTGCCACCGATATGGGTAGGCTATTATTTTTGCCATGAGGCCAAAACAAGCAAGAAAAAAAGGCTGTCAGTGGAACATAACTCACCTTAAACATTATATAGTATAAGTTATCTTTTTATGTGTAGGTAAGTTTCTATTTGTAATGCATGACAATCATAGGAACAAATGAGAAAGATATAAAATGATGATAAATCTTTCCCATTTTCTGATCATTTTCCCCCATTACTCCAAACTCCAGAGGCAACTGCTTGTAAATAGTGTCTGCTTTTACTTTCTCTGATTGTTATCACTATAATATATATTTTTAAAAGTTCGTGTTTGGATACAAAATGAGTTTTTACTCTCCTCTTTTCCTTTCATGAAAGGAAAATTCTAGGTTCAAAGATGGAATTTGGAGTTCTGTTTCCAATATGATAGAGTAACTGACTGCAGATCAGCTGTTCCACCAAGAACATCTAGAGAAGGTGGCAGTATATCCATGTAACCTCCACAGAGCTACTAATGCAGTCAGGACAGGTGGGTTCCTAGAACCCAGAAGGAAGATAAGCACATTGGGGTGAAACCCAGATTTTGCATTGGTTTTTCACTCAAGTTGTTCTTGGCATAAAGAGACAATTCTGAAAACTTGAGTAGATAGTGGCAGCTGATTGAACAGAGCATTCGGAAATCTCATGGGACCTGAGATGACTAAAAATTTGGTTCAGGGTCTACCAAAGAGGTAAGGCCCTGGTAAAGCTCCTTACTTACAGTATACCCCTGAAGGTATACGTACTAGAAGTAAAGGCAATTTGAGATAAATTAGCCTTTACAAAAGAATAAAATTGAATTTTTGGATCAGTGTTGTTTTATGATTAATCTGTACCTCTACTCTAAATGCATGACAAAGGGCAAAACTACTTCATTGGAGGAAGATGAATCAGACAAGTTTTGAATTATCTGTGCAGGTTCTTTATTTATATCTGATATTAAATAAAAATCACCAAGTATGCTAACAAATAGGATCAAATGATTAAAGCCATAAAAAATATGGATGATGTAGTTAAATAGGTGATCTAGGCATCTACTTTATCTGACCTCTACTACAAAATGACTATGATTACTATGCTGAAAAAGTACATGTCAAGCTCAAGAATTTTACTTGGGAGTTAGGATTTATTAATAAAATAAAAATTTAAAATTAAAACCCAAATATATAGGTTTAATAGCCACTTAATCATTGCAGAAGCGCACAACGAAGAAAGGTAAGTTACTATCAGTTATCCACATTCTGCAGGATAGGCACATAGCACAACCATTAAGTCCTATGCAGTGGAGCTAGATCCCATATAGCTGACCATGGTTCAGATCCCAGCCCCAGTGGCTTGAAAAACATGTCAGGCACGTGTGTGTGTGTGTGTGTGTGTCCCAAATCCTGATGCTATAGAAAATGGAAGTAAGAGGATTATAGTGTGACCACTCCCCAATGACAGTGCTTTCTCTTTTTCTCTTTCTCTTTGTTGAGTGTCCATGCCCCCTGGCAATAATAAAATCCACACTCTGCACAGAGGGAAAAAGATGTAATGTACAAAAAAGTATGTAAAAGCCATATAGGACACTGTGGAAAGATTTGAAAGGTTATAGATTGAAGACCTAGAAGAAGAGGCAAAGGGATTATGGCAGAAATAAGATTTGAAGAGATAGTGATCAAAAGTTACCCCAAACTGATAAAAGCCATCAAGCTATAGATTTTTTTAAAAAAGCAAACCCTCAATAGGATAAATAAATTAAAAAATAATAATAAAAAAACAAGCAAACACACAGAAAAACCCCTAGGCACAGTACAATAAAACTACTGAACACAAAAGACCAAAAAAAAAAAGCATTAAAAGCATTCAGAAAGGGACCAGCAGATGATGTGGTAGTTAAAGTACTGGACTCCTACATGGCAGACCATACATGGTTGATTGCATGGTTTAAGTTCCAGACTTGATGGCTTTAAAATCATTCCAGATGCATGTGTATGCATATCCAAATTCCAGATACAAGGGAGAAATGAAGTAAAAGAGATTGCAGTATGACCATTCACCATGGTGGATGTTTACTCGTTTTCCCTCTCTGTTGATGAGCACAACAAATTTTTTATTTTATTTTATTAAGATTTTGCTGTAGAGTATATATGCTCACTGGAGAAAGAAAGAAAGAGGGAGAGTGAGAAATCCCACCCCCCAGGAGTATGGCCGGACCACCCACAATCCTTTCTCCATTCTCTTCTCTCTATTTTAAACACATGTACATACACACAACAGACATTATTTCTGAGCCACTAGGTGGACCATGTGGACGCCAATGTCTTAACAAACATGCCACCTGCAAATTTGCATACGTAAGCTTAAAGAAAAGAAAGAAGAAGGCAAAAATGGATATTTCGTTTTTAAAAAGGAGGGGGATTCTTTGGTAAACACATCTGAATTAAAAATAATAGTAATAATAATAATGATTAAAACACGAACAGACCCAGCCTAGTGATGCAATCAGTGACAAACTGAACTGCAGTGCTGGAAGCCACATGGCCAAGTATAGTTTGTTCAGATCCTTGTGTCAGCCTGTGAACCTGCTGGGTATATCCATGCTTGCCGTGAATCCTAAGGAGCTGGAGAGTTAGGAAAGGAAATGGCAGCATGACAGAACCCTGCTGAGAGAGCTTCTTTCACTCTCGTGTGTGCACACTCTCTATTATGAATTAAATAAACTTTAAAATAAGTAAATACATGGTCTGATTACTTATTTAAACACAAATATAAGGGAACTTTAAAAAGTTTATAGAAAAATTTAAGTATGAATTTACTTTGGTTCAAAAATATTTTGAAAGCCATGTATAGTTTTTTTAATAATATGTATTTTTTCATGAAAAATTTGAAGACCCTCTAATAGATGAGAAATTATGTTATTCAGATTCCTTGGGTTCTCCTTTCCACTCACAAAAGATGTGCAGTATGAGTGAGAAGTCTTCCTTTGTTATTTATTTATTTATTTATTTATTTTTGGAGAACTTTTTGTTATAGGGCACATATGCTCGCCAGAAAGACAGAGAAAGTCAGAGAGACAGAAAGTGAGAAATCACAACACCACCCCCCCCCCCGCCCAGGGGGGATGGCCACACTGCAATCCCTTCTCCTCCATTCTCCTCTTGAGATCTTGGGCACACATGCACACAGACCCCACATGAGTTTAAGCCACCAGGTCTGGGACTTGAACTGCGGTCAACTACATGGAAGTCCAGCAACATAGCCATTACACCAACTGCTGGTCCCAATCCTTTGTTATTTTAAGCCTATGATAAATGAGGATTTTGGGAATAGAGTATATAGCTTATATTAATTTATAGATTGGTTCAACGTTTTTTCCCCTCACTTTATCATTTTTGTCTCTAGTGTGTCTAAGTTATGCTCTATGTCTATGCTTTTAATGATTACTTAGAGTTATTAGTTTTTAACATGCATAATTAACATTTCCAGATTTTAAATTCTGTTATCAGTGGTCATTCAAGTCATTTGGGGATCATATTTTAATGTATAGATTCTAATTCAGTTGGTTTTGGGTTGTGTATAAGATTCTGAATTAACTTTTCCTTCTTTTTTCTTTTTTCTTTTTTTTGAGAGATTTTTGCCTTAGGGTGCATGTGCTCACTGGAGAGAGAGATGAACAGAGACAGTGAGAGGGAAAGTGAGAAATCATCCCCTTGGGGGATGGCCCCACCATAATCCCTTCTCCTCTAGATTCCTCCCAGGATCTTTGGCACATACCCATATACTCCTGGCATTAGTTTGAAGTCACCAGGTCCGGGACTTGAACTGCTGTTGGCCATGTGGGAGTCCAGAGATGAAGCCACTACACCATCTGCTGGCCCTGAGATTCTGAATTTATAGTAAGTTCCAGGTGATGCTCAAATCTTGGGTCCATGATTTGAGTAGCAAGTCCTAAAAATGCATGACTTGACTTTTCTTACCCCAGCTTCCAACTTGCATTTTACTATTGATCCATATGTTAGCTTTATTTCCCCACAAATGAAACATAATTACTTTGACATGATCAGTATTTGTTTAGATGAACTCATTAACAATTTTTTGTTGGCCATTCCTACTTGTGTCTAGTTTATTTATTTAAGACTTTCCTTTTGTTTAGATATAGTGGTGGTAAACTTCATTTTTCCTAGGCAAAAAGCCCTCGTTCTTGAAAAATAGTTTCATTGGATGTAGCATTCCAAGGCATTACATTGTCTTCAGATTTCTATATATAATAATGTAAAATGAGCCATCTGCTTAATCAGGTGATCATCTTTCCACTTGCTTCGAGGACTATTTAACTTAATTGTGCATAGTTTCTCTATGATTCATTTTTGTATGAAGTTATTTTATACTTTTAAAAAAAATAATTTGAGCTTCTTGAATCTGAGAACTGCTATCCTTCAATGGGATTGGAACATACATAGTGTTATTAACAATTGGTTCATTTTAATTTTACTCTCTCCTATTAGATGAGAATGTCCCTACATTATGGATTGTTTCTTGATCTCTTTTTTTATGTTTTCCATCTCTTTGTCCTTCTGGGTTATAATTTTGATATTATCTTTTTTTATTTTTAATTTTTTTTTAGGTTTTGGTCATAGGGTGCATGCATTTACCAAGAGAGACAGAGAAAGAGAGAGACAGGAGGAAAGTTAAAAATCATCCCCCCAAGGAAGATGGCCACACCACAATCCCTTTTCCTCCATTCTTTTTTCGGGATTCTGGGCATGCGTGCTTATGTATCCAGTGTCATTTTCAAACTGATAGGTCCAGGACTCAAACTGTAGTCACCCATGTGGCAGTTCAGCACCTTAACCACCACACCACCTACAGGCCTTGATATTATCTTTTTAATCTATATACTAGGTCAATCAACTTTTATAAATTAAAATAATTAAATTATTAATATTTAACCCAAGTATTATGCTTTTAATTTTGATTATAGGATTAGATTTATAGTATTTTATTTACTTTTAAAAAATATTCATACTTTGTTTTATTTAAGAGAGATTTTTGCTATAGGGCATGTATGCTTGCTGGAGAGACAGATACAAAGAGACAGAAAGTAAGAAATCACCCCCCTCCCCCAGGCGGATGGTCACACTACAATCCCTTCTCCTCCATTCTCCTCTTGGAATCTTGGGCCTGCACGCACAAGCGCTCGGTGTGAGTTTTAAGCTGCTCAGTCTACAACTTGAACTGCAGTCAACTACTTGGGAGTCCAGCGACATAAACATTATGCCATTTCTCCCTAAAATATTCCTACATTTTTAATGGACCAAGTGGTGGTACAGCTGTAGTGCAACTGAACCCACATGGAGAAGATGCTGGGTTTGTGTTCCAGGACCTCCCTGAGCACTCCAGATACACGACTTGTGGCTGTGATCTGAGTCACCGGAGACTTGAGGTGGATCACAGTATGAGGATCTTAATGGGGAGCCTGTCTCTGTCCTTTCCATAGAAGAAATGAGTAAACTAAAATGAATTATTGCATTTTTTAAAATTACATTTATTCTTTGTTTCTATCTCCAAGCTTCTCCTTTATTTCTTCAAAGTAAATAAGGTTGCATATTTCAACAATGCAGTTGTTATAAGGCATCTGATACATTTAGAAAGCTGATTCTTCCATATTTCATTCAAAGTGCACTATTCTATATGTTTTTTTTCTTTCTTCCAGTAAATTGCTCATTTTCCCTGGAACTTCGTCTGCAGTGATTCTTTGAGGTTTTGAGGCCTGGTTAAATTAGAATATTTTTCCAAAAAGGGTTTGTGTTTTTTCTGCCAGTTTCATGGAAGCATTGCCGATCTAGGGCCACTTTAAATTAAATTGTCCATTTGAAACTTTTCAGGCCTCACAGGTGGCATAGATTTGGTTGGCAAATCTGTTAAAGGTCTTTGGTAGTTATGAGAGCTCAGAGTCAGGGGCATCTTTTTTCTCCTCCACTAGTGCCAATGTAGAGATTGGAAAGTTTCCCTGCTCTTTTATTTTTCACAGTGAGTTTATTTTCCATTCAACCTTGTGCAAAGGGAATAACCCACAATTCTAGCTAGACGCAGAGATTTTTTTTTTTTTTGAGAGAGATTTTCACTGTAGGGCACGTGCGCTCGCCAGACAGACAGAGAGAGACATAGAGACAGAAAGCGAGAAATCACCACCCAGGGGGGATGGTCACGCCACAATCCCTTCTCCTCTCGGGATCTTGGGCACGTACGCACACGCGCCCGGCATGAGTTTTTTAAGCCACCGGGTCCGGGACACGAACCGCGATCGACTACGTGGGAGTCCAGCGACATAGCCATTACGCTAACTGCTGGTTCCCGACGCAGAGATTTTTGTTAGACTGCCCTCCGACTGTAGGGTCTGATTGTTTTATCCTAACTCCTGAACCTTATGTAGTTCCTATGATGGAGTCTTACATTATCTAGGGTTGGAGAGCTCTTTGTGTCTGAAAGTTGAATACATTTATCTTCCTCTTTTTCCTTATGGTTCATTGCTGTTATGATCTTAAAGTTTGTATTCTATTCCCCACATCTTCCCTCCCATACACACCAAATCCACATGTTGAAATACTGACTCTAAAGTGGTGGTATTAAAAGGTGAGGTTTTCATGAATGGAATAAGTGACCTCATGAAGAGGCCCCTTCACTCCCTCTCCCATATGAGATTGTAAGCA
This sequence comes from Tupaia belangeri chinensis, assembly GCF_000334495.1. Taxonomy (NCBI): domain Eukaryota; kingdom Metazoa; phylum Chordata; class Mammalia; order Scandentia; family Tupaiidae; genus Tupaia; species Tupaia belangeri. The sequence goes on along the minus strand of NW_006159501.1, from coordinate 241,866 downwards.
TGCAGACCCTCACTAGACACCAAATTGGGCAGCCCTGGTTCTTGGCCTTTCAAGCCTCCAGAACTGAGAGAAATAAATTTCTGTTGTTAATAAGCCACTCAGTCTATCATATCTTAATCCAGAAGATGAAATGAACTAAAATTGTGTGCAGGCTTTGAGAACATTTAGGCACATTCTGTATCTTGGGCACATACGCACACGCGCCCGGCGTGAGTTTTTTAAGCCACCGGGTCCGGGACACGAACCGCGATCGACTACGTGGGAGTCCAGCGACATAGCCATTACGCTAACTGCTGGTTCCCGACGCAGAGATTTTTGTTAGACTGCCCTCCGACTGTAGGGTCTGATTGTTTTATCCTAACTCCTGAACCTTATGTAGTTCCTATGATGGAGTCTTACATTATCTAGGGTTGGAGAGCTCTTTGTGTCTGAAAGTTGAATACATTTATCTTCCTCTTTTTCCTTATGGTTCATTGCTGTTATGATCTTAAAGTTTGTATTCTATTCCCCACATCTTCCCTCCCATACACACCAAATCCACATGTTGAAATACTGACTCTAAAGTGGTGGTATTAAAAGGTGAGGTTTTCATGAATGGAATAAGTGACCTCATGAAGAGGCCCCTTCACTCCCTCTCCCATATGAGATTGTAAGCATGCAGACCCTCACTAGACACCAAATTGGGCAGCCCTGGTTCTTGGCCTTTCAAGCCTCCAGAACTGAGAGAAATAAATTTCTGTTGTTAATAAGCCACTCAGTCTATCATATCTTAATCCAGAAGATGAAATGAACTAAAATTGTGTGCAGGCTTTGAGAACATTTAGGCACATTCTACCCATTCCACCCCACCCAAGCTGCTTTATGCTTCTGGTCCAAGACTATCATGGAAACCCTGTGAGACAGTGAAATTAATTCAGTCTACCCTCAACTGTACTGCAAGTCCTGGTAAAATAGGGGCAATATCTTAAATTTGTTTTTACCACAATCTTCTTGCATAGTTTCTATCTTCTTCGCACATAATAGCTTCTAATTGCATGTCTGATAGACATTCAGATGACTTATCCCCAGATCACTGGTCTGTCAGTGAAAATTTTAAAATAAATTAAGTGGAAATCTTGAATTAAGCTAGTGACAGATTTGTGCTAGCTTGATCATTTCTGTTTCTGGACATCTCCACGTTAATTCCACAGAAACCAAATTATTTCATGAGTATGTCTTTCAGAATGTTATACTCCCTAGAATCTAATCATTCTGTGATTTCTTATTTTCAGTCATCTACCCTAACCTAATCAAACAACTATTTGATATTTCAGTAGAAGAGATAGGAGGTATGTGGTTTTTTTTTTTTTTGAGAGGTTTCTGCTATAGGGCGCATGTGCTTGCTGAAAAGAGAGAGACAGAGAGACAGAAAGCGAGAAATCACTCCCCCGGGGGGATGGTCATGCCGCAATCCCTTCTCCTTCTTTCTCCTCTCGGGATCCTGGGCATACACACACACGCGCCTAGCATGAGTTTAAGCCACCGGGTCCGGGACTCAAACCCTGCTCGACTACATGGGACTATGCTAACTGCTGGTCCCGGAGGTATGTGTTTTGAGAATGTTCCTTATGGTTGGGACCTGCAGAAACCATCATACTCTAGTCATACTGGGGGAATAGTGGATGTCCTCCTCAGGACAGAAGATGAAGCCCAGTGAAGGGGCTGTGGTCGGTTCCAGTGTGATTCTTTGTCATTGCGAGGTCAACCCTGTCAGGCCTTCCATAAGTCATGGGTTAGTCATACGCTTCTAACCTAGGCAACCCTCCAGCTTCCCCTTCTCAAGAAGCCCTCTGGCTCCAGTTCCCTGTCACTTCTCTCCAGCAGGCAATTGACTGGGCTCCTCCTGCCCCTGCTAATTTTTCTCCAGCTTGATGTCTGGTCCCAATGGAGGGATTGAACCCTGTGTCAACACCTCCCCCCCATGTTTCCTGAACTTCTCCCCCTTCTCTCTCTTGACAACTTTTACAACAGCCAAATTTCTCAGGAGGAGCCCCAAAATAAAAATTCTAGATTTAAAGAAACAACATTTTCAAGTCATTGTTGATATGTCTATGGTGCTACTCACAATTCATGTTATTTCAGAAGAAAGGGAGGAAACGGACACTCAAGGGTTGCTTCTACAGTGTTTCTTTTTATTGGCTGTCATCTCCAAAGCTCTGATTTATTGCAAGTATCTCTACTCATCTATTTAGTATCCTTAGGGATGATGCTGTTCTCTTCTTTTCAGCCTTCCTGGGAGATGATGAATCTTTTCTTTTCTTTCTTTTTTTTTTTTTTTTCTATTTTATTTCTTATTGAGTCTGGGAGGTTTCTTTTCACTCAGTCCAAACCACTGCCCCCACTCTTTCTCATTGCATGCTAGTAAAATGGGAACAGTGTTTCCTCTGGCCAGTAAAGTGTTCCAGTGGTTCCTTGGAAGAGAGACCCCAGTGCAAAGATCAATTTCTAGGCAGTTTATTTTCAAGGCCCTTAGTCATTCTGCCACCACCACCCTGACCCCACAAACAAGTTTTTTAAAACTCAGTGTGATTAAATAGAATGAGTAGGCCTAGGTTTGGGAATCTATAATCCAGGTTTAGTTCTCTGCTCTGTCATTGGACCAACTGTGTAGCCTTGGTCAGATTATTTTTTTATTTAGTTAGTTGGTTTTCATATCTGTAAACTGTATAAATTAGTACCTACCTTGTGTGGTAGTTTTGAGCATTAGATATGTTGCCGGATCTAGGCTTGTGCCTTACAAATAAGAAGGTCCCAATAAATGTGAACTATTATTGTTTTTCATTTATTCATTCAATAACATTAATTGTGCGATTGCAATTGTAGCAATGGTAATAGCTCATGATTATAGTAACTTAGAGTTGCTCCAAAGCTCTGCCTATAGCTCTCATTGCTCTGAAGGGAGGGTGGTTTTCTACTAATGTAGTCAAATGCCTTGAAATTCAGAGCCCAGTGACCATGAAACTTCTCTCCTTTAAAATGCTATGACTCCCCACCCTGTCCCTGGCCCTCAGACTGGGTAATGAATTCCTGTGTAGTCAGTTCCCTTCATGTATTGCTTCTGAGGCTCTTAGGCCAGTGTGTCTGGGAAAGTTTCAGGCTGGAGGCATCAAGGAGTATTAATGTGCAGATGCAGGATCTGTCAAGAATACGAGCTGTGGTGCAACAAAAACCACCTGCGTGGCTTGTGATGTTTTTGAAACAGAGTGCCGGAAAGAAGGGGCCCTGGGCCAAGAAAGGAAAACTGGAGCTGTGGATTTGTGTGCAGCTCAGAACACAGACCTAAGGGGAGGAGGAGAAGGAGGAGGGGGAGAGGAGGGAACTGCTGCTGTGCTCCTCTGCCCTACCCCCACTGCTGATGCTGGTGTCCCATTTTTATGTCTGACGGGGACATGTCAGACTGAGGCATGTGGATGTCTGCGCATGTATAGACAGGACTGGAAAAGGTCAGTGTCTCCCTTAAAACTTAGAGGTTAGGTTATCCCAAGCTGTGACTCCCTCATACCCTTTACATCAAAACATAATAAGACATTTCTAAATAGTAACACAAATCCATCCCATTGAGTTGCCAGAACCTAAGCTGGTGCCCTTTTGACCTTGGGAGCAGTAAATCTGTAAGGAAACTAGTTAGCCTCCCAATTAAAATGCTAACAAGAGCCTCTCCCACTACTCCAAGCCTGCCAAAAACACAATATGGGTGCTGCCATAGGGTTGGGAGTGGAGCCACTGGAGCAGGTAGCCATGTACCTCTGCTTCCATGGGCAAGAAAATGCATAGCCTTCTGATTGGCTGGCCTGTCCCATTTTCCCAGCTGAGGGAGTCTTTGCCAAAACAAGCCTCATGGCCCTACTGATGATTTTTTCAGAGCCATGAGTCAAAACTGGTTTTTCCATTCCTAATTTATGCCATGAAAGCCTTGATTGCAACTTAATTGGGGCTCAAGTAGCTACTGAGGTAAGCAGTGCTGGCAGAATCCTGGAGACAGAGATTGCAATTCAGAAGGCTTCAAAGAAGCCATTTGCTGAATAAAGAGTGAACCTAACAAAATAATTTCCTACCAAGTGGCAAAGAATAAGCCCAACAGTGTCAGGAGCATGGAAGTATCGTGGACAATATCCAGACCAGCTTTCCCACCTATAGTGCTATCAACATCCATTCACCCAACACTCAGATATTTCCTTCACATATCTCCCTGCCTCCACATGGCCCTCCACAGCCCCCAGTGTCTGTCCACACCAAGGGCAATCCCACCTGATTTCTTGCCCTGGATGATGAAAACCTATATGGACGGGAGAGAAGGAGCAGGGTTGGGAGTATAGAGAACACCTGGCTTGGGAACTAGAACTCCAAAACTTGTGATTGGAGTTAAGAGTCGAAGATAGCTAAGTACTCTTAGAGTACTTAACCCAAAAGTAAGTGCATTGATGGATAGATACATAAAAGTGTTATTTTCTCTTAAATTAACAATTAGGAATGCAGATATTCTTAGAGGACATAAAATTCTGCTGTAAGTAAAATGTATTTGTTGGTATCTTTTACTAGGATAAAAGATAAATCCATTTCCTTTCTTGACTATGTTAATTTTAAATAATATAGATTATAATAAAATTTTATTCATATCTCATAATTACATGAAGTAAGCAGATAAGATATCCATTTTTCAGAGGAGTGGATTAGGATGTTCAAAACTATGCACACAGAATCAGTGAATTGTGTTCAAAGCCCCATTTTCTGATTTCAAATCTTGTGCTCTTTCCATTTGAGCTTTTATTTTTATTACTTCAAGACTTAAGCCCCAAGTCTCTGTAAATTATAAATTTATTTCAGACACAGAAATATTGTGTGTATGTGTCCCTCTTTAGGATATATTTAGCATGACTTGGTTTTTAGTCAAGCTACATGTAAAGAAGAGGCTTTAAACAGGTTTGAAAATATCTAATCTGCTTGAAAGGAAGGAGGAGCACAAAGAAAGCCTGATTTCAGGCCAGCAGATGGTATAGTGGTTACATCGCTGGACTCCCACATGGCTGAACACGACTTCATTCCACTCTGGTGGCTTGAAAATTACACTGGGCATGTGTGCCTGCATACCCAGGATCCCAAGAGAGGAATGGTGAAGAGACGGCAGTATGGCCATCCTCTCGGGTGGTGATTTCTCACTTTCCCTCCTACTGTCTCTGTCTCTCTCTGGCAAGCACACGTGCCCAGTTTTGCATACACGCAAAGACCTCTTTAAAAAAAAAAAAAAAAAAAAAAAGGAAAACCTGATATCTGGACAATGTTCCTTTAAGGCATGCTTAGGAGGAGGAGAACAATAAGATAAAGCAAGAATAACCTCAAATTAGAGTAAACCGTTACTACTGAGAACATTGTGCTATGAAATAACTAGTGAATTAAGAGATAGATCCTTGCTTGGCACTAGGTAAATATGTGGACAAAACATCCAAAATAAATTGTCCTAATGTGTGTCTGCCTCAAAGCTTCAGTTTTCTTACTGTCAAAATTAAAGAGATATACTAAATAAGCTCTCAGGAATTGTTGCAAACCTCTTTGGGGGTTCTTAAACCAAGGAATTGTTTAAAACATTGTGTTGTAACTTCAGTTCAACAGGCATTTATTGAGAGACTTCTCAGCATGTTTCTGGAAGCATGTCACAACTGGAGTTGCAGATACTTGCCTGTCTTTCTCTAGTTGGTTTCCATGGGATCAGACTCTAACCTCACATCTGTATGTCTGTGTCATTGACTTGTGTTGGTGAAGGTGGGCTAGGTTATACTGCTGTGAAAACGAACTCCCAAGTCCCAACGGTCTATCATAAGGATACTTGTTTTGTTACCACATGAGGTTCACAGAGGATCCTGATGACTCTACAGGAGCACTTTGCTATCTGGCACCTCTGTAGTTCAGAATATTCTAGTCTTTACCCTCTTGATAAGAGACTTCCACAACTGCAAAAGCAGGGAAAGCAAACCCCTTGATATTTCATGTTGTCTAAGCTTTGTTCTAGAAGCAACATATGTTGATCTCTTCAGTCCCCTGGCCACTGTCACATAGCTCCACTTAGCTGCAATGGTATCTAGAAAGTCATGTCTACCTTCTATTCAGGAATGAAAAGATAATTGCCCTGGGTAGCCAATAGTAAGATGTATAGCACTATCTATATCTGAAAGCCCAAACAAGAGGCTGTAGGCAATCACGGACAATAGCATATAGTAAGAACTAAAAACTATGCAAGTGGCTGGAGTTCTAACAATTTATAGATTTGTGTGGGTTGAAATGGTCAGAAAGGCAGAGCTCAGCTGGTTCTTGAAACCCCAGGAGCAGTTGAAAAGAGGAAGGGGAGCTTCAGATGGCAGGAGCACAAAGGTGAAAAGAAAAACCCAAAGCAGGTGAGCTGTCCTCATGCCCATCCCAGGAGGTGATTCAGCATGGACTACATTTTCAATAGTGTGGAATTA
>NW_006159501.1:191877-235348 GCF_000334495.1 Tupaia belangeri chinensis | reverse complement strand
GGAAAGTAGACCATGGGATAGCGAAAATCTTTCATTGAGATGCAAAATTTTAGTGAACATGGATTTCTCTGAGGGTACTAATGCCTTCTTGAAAAGTCTTCTAGTAAGCCCTGGGTATGCTAAGTAGGATCATCGACTTATTTGCCCAACTCTTAGAGAATCTCATTTTTCTTTATTTCTTTCTCTCTTTCTTCTCTCTCTCTCTCTTTTTTTTTTAACTTTTAGTCAGGTTTGTTGAAGTATAATTTATATCCAGTGAAATTTATCTCTTTTCTTAGTTAAGTCTTGTAATTTTTAAACAAATGTATATAATCATGTAACCACCAGAACATTGAAGATAGTGAACATTGACATCACCCAAAAATGTTCCTGCATACTTCCTTGTCATCAATATATTTTATCCATGCCCAGCCCCTGGATACCACTGTTTTGTGTCCATATATTTTGACTTTTCTATAATATCATACAAATGGAATCATTCAGTCTGTGGCTTTAAAAAAATCATGATAGACCCCATGTGTGCTTGTGTGTGAGCATAAGAGACAAAGAGAGAGAGGGAGAGTAGCCCCCTCCACAGGATTCAGTCACACCGTGATTTCCTTCCTCTAGTCCTACCAAGGAAGATGCTGTGCATGTGCATGCTGGCCTGGGGACTTGAACTGCAGTTGGCATGTGACTTCCAGCGTCACAGTTTGATATGCTACTAACTGCACAACAGATCCCGGGCCACTATGCGCTTTTTCAAATGTGACTACTTTCAGTTAAAATAACACAGTTTCTGATTAATTTGTGTCATTATATACAACAGTAATTCATTTCATTTTTTTTCCTGAATACTATTCCATCAAATGGATGTTCCAGGTTGTTTATCTGTTCACCAGATGAAAGATATTTGGGTTATTTCCAGTTTGGGGCAATTATGAATAAAGCTGCAATAAACTTTCCCATCCAGATTTTTATGTGAACATATATTTTCATTTCTCTTGGGTAAATATCAAGGAGTGGGATTGTTAGGTCAAATGGTAAGTGTATGTTTAACTTCATAAGAAATTGCCAAACTGAATTCCGAAGGGGCATAATTCCATCTGCTACTTACCCTCTTAATTCCATCTGCTACTCACCCTCATGATACAATAAGAAAAAATTTCAAAGTAATATCTAACCCTCATGTAGTCGCAAATTTCACAATTTACCAAGCACTTTCTATCCTTTATTTTTTGTGATCATTGTAGCACCAGGATAGGAAAGATGCCAAATTTAGAATTAAATAACCTAGACCAGCTATTCCAAACATATAAATCTTTTAACTTTTCAGTTCTTCAGTTCTTTATTGGAATAATGGGAATAGTGCTCACAAGGCCATTATGGGAAACATGGTAATTTAGAGCTTGGATTTTAATGTCAGTCTTGTGTTCAAATCCCAGTTCTACCACTTACTCTCTGTGATATTAGAGGTGATACTTAACCTACCTGAGCTTCATGTAAAATGAGAATAATATGAACTGCTTCATGGAACTATCATAATGATTAAATAAGATGTATGTAAAGCACTCAATAGAGAGATCCCTGCAGGGTAAGTCCTTCATAAATAACTGTTGTTATTATAATTGATATTATTACTATGGAGATAGTATGGTTGAATATACTCTATAAATTACAATTTGCTTTATGAAAAAGAGCCATCTAGCAATTAATATAATTATGATTCAATATATACAATATTAGTGATACTGTCAATCATGACGCTCTATTGTGGTTGAACTCTAAGCACAGAATGTCTATCTAGTTCAAGGTATGTATGGCCTCTTTAAAATCTTCCCAGGAGCTTTTTAAAGTAATTTCTCCTGTGAATAGGGCCTGCAAAACCATAGAACCACCAGTCCCTTATCTTTCTTTATTCTCTACTGATACATTCATTAAGACAGAGTCTGATGATAATAAAGGAAAAGAATATGTACATATATATATATAATAATGTACATGTAATCAATATACATTTGTACAACATACCAAATGGTTCTTCAGAGCATGAATAGAGTGTGTATCAGTTTAATCAAAGATATTACCATATACTGTACATTGTCATCAGCAGATAACTTTTCATGTTTGCATACTTTAAATGTTTTCCCCTGATTTCCCCCTCCTACCCCTTATTACCCACCACCTCCTATAGTATCCCTAGTATCTATAGTTGCCCTCCCTGCTCTTAAGGCCACAACTCATCTAGAAGCACACTCATAGGGATCACCTGGCTTAAGGCATTTTGGGGGTCTAGACTTGGACCCTTTCCCTTCAGGATGTCTGGGCTACTCTTAATTTTATCAAGACCCAACTGGGAGTGTGACATTATAGCTTTCTGGGGGACATACTGGGGTTGAATTGAGGTACACAAATTTTTTGTTACGTGCTTTCTTAGAAGGAGTTCTAAATGTACACGCGCATTCAGTGCTTAGCTGTCACTCAGTCTCGCCTATCTGTTGCTGTATGATTAATTAAAATAATTTTGGGACATTCTGTTCACATCATCGAGTGAAATTGGCCACACAACTTCCATGGATTTAGGTTTCTTTTTAACTTTTTATTTTAAAATAACATTGAGCTAACAGAAAATTTCCAAAATAGTCCTGAAGACTCCAACATATCATCTACTAAGAGTCATCAATTTCTAATATTTCATCATAGTTGTTTTATCACAATATCTTTATATATGTATATGCATATGCACAGATGTATTTGTATATTTTTTAGTTTTCTGAATAAATTCAGAATAGTTTATATACACCATGTACCTTTATTCCCTTGAAATTTTTATATGCATTTTCCTTCTTTCTTTCTTCTTTCTCTTTCTTTCTTCTTTATAAATTCTTTTAGATTTTTGCCATAAGGTGCATGTGCTTGCAGAAGAGAGACAGAGTGAAAGTGAGAAATCACTCCCCACAATCCAGTCCCCCATGGAGGGTGGCCACATTGCAATCCTTTCTCCTCCATTCTCCTCCCAGGATTTTGGGCACACATACACATGAACCTGGTATCTTTCAAGTCACTGTATCCAGGACTCAAACTATGGTCAACCGTGTGAGAATCCAGTGCCTTAATAAACATGCCACCTGCTGGCCCCTCATATGTATTTTCTAAGAAAAAAAATATCATTTTATGTAACCATTGTAGTTGTCAAGTAGACAGAATGTACCCTTTGTATACATTTTTTATTAAATCTGCACTATATATTCCATATGTCAGTTGTCCCAACCAGGACCTTAGTATCATTTTCCCCTCTATTACAGGGTCACAAATTACATTTAGTTCTTATATCTCTTTAGTCCCATTTAATTTGTCATAATTCCACAGCCTTGCTAAGTCATTCACATTATTGACATCTTTGAAAATTTAAGTATAGTTATTTTCTAGAATGTTCCTCATATAATCAAAGTTTGTCTGATGTTTCCTTTTCATTATATTCTGGCTATGAATACTTGGTAGGAAAACTGCTGAGATGATGGTCTGTTCTACTCAGAATATCATATCCAAGAGACTGAAATATTTGTCCACTCATTACTGATACTAATTTTGATTACTAGTCAAGGTATTGTTTAATTTCTCCCCTTATAGATAGAATGTTACCTCTTATAATTCATAAGCTTTCTCTTCTAGACTTAGCATCCATAAATAAGATCAGCCAAACCATTACTGACCATGAAAATTACACTATTTCATTTGCATTAACCAGTCATATTCTATTTAAAGGAAAAGCCCCATTTCCTCCTCTATCAATCTATCATCTGTGTTTCTATCATCATCTATTGATTTCATATGTACTCCTGAATTCTTATCTTAATCAGTCAGTTAAAATCGATTACCTTTCTTATTTTTTTTTAAAACTTTTTTTTTTTTTGAGAGATTTTTGCTATACGGTGTGTGCGCTCGCCAGACAGACAGAGAGAGACAGAGAGACAGAAAGCGAGAAATCACCCCCCAGGGGGGATGGCCATGCTGCAATCCCTTCTCATCCATTCTCCTCTCGGGATCTTGGGCAGGTAAGCACGCACGCCCGGCGTGAGTTTTAAGCCACTGGGTCCGGGACGCGAACTGCGGTTGACTGCGTGGGTGTCCAGCGACATAGACATTATGCTAACTGCTGGTCCCCTTCCTTATTCAATTTGATGCCAATAGGAGATCTTTCAGGCTAGCTCCTGTGTCTTATTTAATAGTCTCCCTGCATTCCTTCGAAAACATTTTGCTTTCCAGTAGAGTAAGACATTCCAGTCTCATCTTGTACTTTCATTTTCCAGCCATGGAATCAGCTGTTTCTCTAAGGATGCCTTATTCCTTCTAGGAAGTAATGGTATTTAGACACTAAGACCTGGGTTTTAGGGGTGATCATTGATACTGAGTATTGCTACATTTAAATGCTTTTAGCAGACAGAGCTAGGGAAAAATAGTGTTTTGTGTTTATGTGTGTGTGTTGTGTGTATTAATAATTTATGCCCATTCCTCCAAATTCCAACCCAGTTTTACATGATTCTTCCTTACTTTTCTTCTTTCTATATTTTTATTTTTCTTTTCCTTTTTTTTTTCACAGTAAGAATCTTGGTTCTCAATTACATCAACACATTTACTCAGTTCTACAGTACAAAAAATCAGTTTTAGATGTCTAAATTCAATACTGTTAAAAAATATGCAGAAGGGTTCAAAGTTTATTTTCAGGTCCACTTCCTCTAGACTGAAATTATATTTTCATCGTACTGTGTTCTGTAGTCACTTGCCTCAGTTCTGGTTTTGCCTTTTTTTTTTCTTCTCAGTGTAATTATTTCATTCATTGTAAACACTGTTGGATCTCTCTCTCTCTCTCTTTGCATGTAGCTTGAGATTTTATTCACATCTTCATCAATTTATTTGCAAGTACATAGAACATTACTATACTTCCAAAAGTCTAAAGTCATATACTCAGAGGAACATCACCCCTTCATTCTTACTCCTCTTGTAGGTGGCCAATTTTGTTCATTTAATTCCTTTCCACATAACTTTATGCCAATGATAATAATAATAGTAACTTATGTGTAACTTCTTATTTTCCTTTCTTACACAATAGAGAGCATGATAAAGCATGTTCACTATTTCTTCCCAAAGATTTACTATAACAACAGGTCAGCTCCTGCTGTCTACTTTTTTCTTGCTTTGGGTTTGTAACACTTTCATATTGTGATTATGTAGACAAAAGATCAGGCTTCTGAAGCTTTTCTCTGTATCCCAAGACTTAGTATATATAGCACTGAAATATACTGAGTGCATACTAGACTCTTTAACAACTGTGCTGTGACTGCTTATCACATAATGTGCTGGTCCAGAGAAGCAGTATCCTACGTGGTGACCGAGGTTTGAATCCCTGATCCAATCAGCCTGAAATATGCCAGGCATATGCATGAATGTGCAATATCCTATGGGCTAGAGGACTGGAGGAAGGGACTCATGGTGTGCCCAGACCCTGTAGGCAGTGCTCCTCTTTCTTTTTCTCTTTCTCTCTCAGGTACATACACTCTACCATAAATAAAGAAATAAGAATAGTAATTTGGAATTCCATTTTAGTTGTCCAGCATTCTCTTTCCACTTTTAATGGCTGGTCAACATGTTGCCATCTAGTTAATTCTTAATGACTTATCTAACTTACTTGTTAGAGAACCCTCTGGCCAACTTATTATTCCTGTAACAGCACTTGACACACAAATCAAATACAGTACTTTTGACTTTTATTCCAATAAGTGGTTTACTTTTAGTCTCATAGTCGCCTCTATGAGGTTTTGAGTTCCAGAAACGCTGGGGCCCTTATTTATCTCCACTGACAAACGCAAAGCTTGTTCAAGTGTACTTTAAATGATTCACACTAAATTGAAAAGACCTCCTCCCAATTCCGAATCTTAATTCACTCTATATACATGAGGATCCTCACAACTCTTCAATAGTTTGAAATGCTTAAAACAATATGATTTTTTTCCCCTTTTGGCCAATTCACCACTGACAGGAAGGGGGCGCCATTTAACAGCTTGTGGAGAAAAGTTTTTGTACCTTTTTACTTTTATGGAAAGAGATATCACTCTAGCTGAAACTGAAATATTTTCCATATTCATTTCTAAGATTTATTTTACTTAGAACTTGACATTCAAATTGAGACTAAAGCCAAGGATACATCATTGGAGCTTCCTTGTAAATTTGTGCATAACACTAATCTTAAAAATTCCAGGTGGGTTTATAAATGGTATGAAAGTTGATAAGAAAAAAAGAGTAATGCTGATAACTCCTTCTGTTATTAAAATTTATGAATGCACATCATATATGTGAATACAGGTGTATAGATAAGTGTGTATTACAGAATGGCATCTGGAAGTGAGGGAGGTGTTTCTCTGAATAAAAATGGACACCAACGTATACTTAGAATGTCCGTTTCTATCAGGATAAGCAGCCATGACTAAAACAAATTCTTTTTCTTGTGTCACTAGCAGTAGATGTTTTATATTAAGGTTGTGTACACATTTCAGGGAAGTTAGTGCCTGAAGTAATTCGCAATCCAGATTATATGGAGGTCCCTTAGGTGTATACATAACTCTGAGGTCTGAGTGACCAGAGGAGTCAAGTAGTCTTATTTAAATGAGAGAGAGTTTTGGTAAAAGCCTCTCAAAGTTGCCTGCTCCTACTTCCTGGGTGCCTGATTTAATCTGAGTTGCTTTAACTGCCTGGGCCCAGTCTCACAGGCGTAAATAAAGCTTATTATTGTAAGGGTAAGGGACAACCTCAAGCCACTCTCTGGTGCAGTTACATAAATAAGACCAGGGCCGGCTTGGAAGGGGTATAAATCTTTGGCCAAAATGAGAGAAGAGGGAGCCATTCACTTTCAACCACATTGAACGTGCTGATTGAGTTTCCAAATAAACTTTTATCTCTTAAGACTGATAGCTAGCAATGCTTATAAAAATGAATGTGAGAATGTGGTCAAAAAGTGGCCACCTCTTTCCAGATTCTCTAAAGTAGTTCCTCAGCTTTGACTTCAATGGGAGCCAAGAAGAGGTGGCTCTGGGTCTTGTGTGTAATTCAGCTTTCTTATAGACAGAAGAGAAAATGTCCCCATCTCTCAGTTCCTCCTGTAGTTACCCCCTTTTTCTGCCAATGATAGTATATTAAGGTGAGCAGGAGAGATGACTGAGAGGACAGAATTTAAACTGGCTATTTCCTGCTTCATCCAGGAAGAAAAAAGTCACCCTGTCCTTGCCTTGTACTGTAGAGAAAAACTTCAGGGAGCCACGGGAACCCACCTTGTCTTTTGAGTGAAATGCCTTGCGTGTATTGCAACAGGAATCACAGCAACATTCCTGCCTGCACACTTCTAGAACATTGTGCAGCTTAGAAAATGTTGCTTGTAGACTGCACCTGTCCGTTTTTTCAGATAGTTACAAAGGGTGCCAGCCAGTGGTGTAGTGGCTAAGATGACTGGATCCCACCTGTCTGTGGGATTTCAGCCCAAGACCCAGCAGCTTGAAAAGTACACTGGGTATGTTTGCATGCATGCCCAAAATCCCAAGAGGAGAATGGAGGAGAAGGGACTGTGGCATGGCCATCTCTCTGGGAGGTGTATGTTAACTTTCCCCTTCTCTGCCTCTCTTTCCAGAGAGCACACAAGCTTTACAGCAAAAATTTAAATTTAAAAAAAAAAAAAAGGAAAGAAAGGAAAGTTACAAAGTAGCATGTCTTTGAGGTGCTACCTTTATCTGCTTTCCTGGTTTCTTTTACCTTGATTTAGAATTTTACTTTTCTTCAGGAACTTTTTTTTTTTCTTAATGCTGCCAAGCACAATGCAAAATGGCAAACATACATTGTGTTTGGTTTGATTTTATTTGATTTTTCTCTCACAACTACTCTAAACTCTCCTACATTGGGGTAGATTTCTGCAGTAAAGAGCAGTGATTATGAATTAGTGCTTTGCTCCCACTTTTTAGAATCTTAAATACATCTTAAAATAGTTTTCACCACTTTCAAGGAATTTGGTTCCGTTTATTTTGGGATGACTTGTATTTTTTCCTCATTCTGAAATGGTGCTTTTTTTCTTTCTGGTTTTCCTCTTTTGTAAGTCGTCTTACCAGTCAAAGAAAACATTTTTGAACAAATAGAAAAATTCTGTGATAATTGAAATAGAAGCAGCCAAATTTGATGTCTGATAAATATCACTATGAGGTGTAGATTTTCTTCTGATACCCTCAAGTGCTGGTCATCTTAGGGCACCAAAAAGAATTACATCTCAATGAGCTGCATGCTGACATATAACTAAATAAGTAAATAAGAGGAGTGAAGGCCAACTGCTGTTTAACAGCTTCCCCAGTTACGTATACACTTTCAAACAAGCATGAAATGTGGGTCTCTGGACATCGCTTAAAAGAACCACAAATAAACAGAGTGTGATCCCACACTCCTAGTCCTCCCGGGCAGCTAGGGAGCTTGGCTGGGAATTGGGGTGGTTTTGTTGCTTCTCTGTCGCTAGCACTGTAAACACAAACAGTGCTGGGAGCACCCAGGTCATGCTGCTGCTGACAGGTTCAGGGAGCCTGGAAAAGCGAGCAGGCAGAGAGACTCTGACTTGTGAGCCATTGCCTCACCTTTTATTTTACAAAGAATCACACTCCAGACTCCGATGCTTCAACTTTAACATCTGTGCTAAGTCAGCGGAGGGGACTGGGAGCCAGATTTGCCAGTTCTCAAGTGCCGCTCACTTTTTTTCACCTGTAAGATGTATGTTCAGCTCAAAGCCCTGCAGTTTGGGGTCAAACGGATGCTAGAATAATAGAACATTTATGTGGAACACATTCCTTTTACATGAAATACAACATTGGAGCCAGGAAGGCTTATAAGATGTTGTCGGTTCTGCCTGCCTATTTCTACACAGAGGAAACCGAGGTAGGGGATATAGTTCAGAAGAGCGCTTAGTTGTCCTCATTCTTTAGCCACTGTTGTATGTTGTCATTCACATGTTTCCATCAGTTACCGTAGGCTCACAGCAAACCATTCCAAAACATAATGGATTCAAACTACAATGACTTAATTATTTGTTACAATTCTCTCTGTTGGGTTGGGTGATCCCCATGTATCCAAGTGGGCTTACTTCCACAGCTGAGAACGCTCACCTGGACAGTTGACCAGTTTAATGGACTGTTTTATGAGACTGGGCTCACTTTGCTCCCAAAATGACTGGACTTTTTTTTTTATTTTATTATAATTTTTTTTTTTTCTGAGAGGTTTTTGCTATAGGGCGCATGGACTCGCCAGACAGAGAGACAGAAAGTGAGAAATCACCCCCCGGGGGGATGGCCACACCACAATCCCTTCTCCTCCATTCTCCTCTCGGGTTCTTGTGCACGCATGCACATGCGCCAAACCACCGGGTCCAGGACTAGAACCGCGGTTTTGGGAGTCCAGCGACATAGCCATTACGCCAACTGCTGGTCCCACTTTTTTTCTACTTGGTCTTTCGCCCTAGATTTTTTTTTTTTTTTTAGCAGGAGGATCTCTACCTATACGGCAGGGATCCAAGAGGCAAACCCCTGAGGGCATGCCTTTATCAAACCTCCACTCACTCTTTTGTGATCTTCACTGGCCAGAGCAACTCATATACCCAAATTTAGGATGAAAGCAGAAGAGGGATGCACAGGATTGGGGTTACGGAAGCCTGACCAGTTGGGGCCATTGCGGTAGTAATCAACCACACTGCTAAAGGCAATGTTACCCCTGTTCCATACATTAACAGAGTCCTGCAAGATGCTAACAGACCTTCCTTGAAAAACAATGGATTTTCCTAGTCAAGAGTGTGTAAGAGTCTCAAAGAAGAGAGGAAGAAAATGTGATTTCCCAAAAACATTTGACTGTGATTGCCTTTTCCCTGTGTAACATCTATTTAACAGCACAGAAAAAAACAGTTCTGAAAAGATCGGCCTAGGACATTAAGATCATTGACTTCTGTCACCTTTCTGCTCTCCCTACTTCAAATACATTTCTGATGAACATGAACTCTGTCCTGGGGTGTTAGAATCAAATGAGGACTTATTGACATCAGACATTTTCACAGTGAGCAGGCAGGGACGGTCACTCTCAGGGGTTAAATAGTGGATGAAGAGTCTAAAATTCCTTATAATGCCTAGTGCAGTCCTACAATGATGACACCTGAAATGGCAATTCTAAGTCATAACAGATGTTATTTCCCTAGGAATATATAATCCCAAAGAACATTGCTCTACATTAGAAAGTTAGTTCCCTAATGTGTCAGATAATGCAGAAAAAGTGCCCGTGGGATTCTGCTTGTTTCGTCTGGGTTTATTTATTTATTTATGTTTAAGAACTTCCCTTAGTGTAGAATTATTATTTTCTTTAAAATATCTTTATATTTCATGATGAGATACACCTTGAAAATATGTTGCATGCACAAAGTAAAAATTGAAGCACTGCTAATGGATATACAGTGAAAATTAACCTCCTTCCTGTGTGTAGCTCTGCTCTCTGGAGGCATTTACCATTACCTGTTTCTCATATATTTTCTGAGATAGACCATGTTTATACAGGAGTATGTATACAAAATAGCACCATACTGTGTATACAACTCTGTGATTTTTTAGCTTAAGTTTTTTTAAAAAAAATAGCTTTATTGGAGATTGCTTACATAAATAGGTAGATATTTAGCCAAAAGAGTGCCTAATCTTTTCCATATTATTTCCACATTGACTGTTGGCATCTGACTCTCGCTAGTACTCTGAAATCTGATTTTCAGATTCATAGCTTTTGATTTTTTACTGAATCATCTCATAGGTCATAAATTTTAGTCAACTGCAACTGGCCACTTGGTCTGGATGTCTATTAGAAGCTGCTAAAGTGGGCGCAAGCCAGGCCTCGAATAGTAGGCGACAAAGTGGTGGGAGAGCAAATGTGGCATGGATGAAGAGCCAGTCTCAAGACTCCATTTTGCTTTTCTGAGTCTGTTTCTTCTTTGGTGAAATGAGAAAAGCACACTGACCTTAAAGATCATTGTGAATGGCAAAACAGAAAATATATTTGAAAGCATTTTGTGATCTCCAAGTGTTAAAACATCTATTATTTCACTCAGATAAATATTAGTAGTTTTGTTGTAATAAAGTTATAAAATAAACTTTTAAACTACCCAGCTAATAGAATGAGTGAAATTCTGGGGAAAAAAATGTAATTTTGATTATGTTACTGCCCTTTTAAAAACTCTGTGATAGTATTTCACCATCGAAAGGAGCTTATAAGACCTTTTGTAACTGGGACCTGCCAAGATCTTCGGCTTCATGTCCACCAGCCAGTTTCAATACATTCCCCTTTCATGCTGCTCTGCTTCAGCAGAATAATCTTCTATTTGCTAAATGTTTTCTGTGACTTTATTCTTTGCATAGACAATTCTTTCTGCCCAGAACTCTTCTTTTTTCCCAAACAGCACCCTCACCCGACCACACAAAAAACCCACCCTCTCCTCTCCTCCTACTATGGTGCAGATTTAGTGCTAGTCTCTTTCTTTATTTAAAAAAATATTTAATTTTATTTATTCATTTATTTATTTTAATTTTACAAAGAGATACACACACACACAAAGGGGGAGAGAGAGAGAGAGAGAGAAAGTGAGAAGGCAAGCCACCAGGCCTGGTACTTGAACCGCTGTCAGCCATGTGGGAGTGTCCAGCACCTTATCCACCATGCCACCTGCTGGTCCCAGTGCTAGTCTCTTTCAATGCACACCCTGAACACCTTTGTTCCTTCCATTTTAACATTGATACTAGCAGATTCATTGCTTGATTTCTTGCCTCTATTCTAAACACTACTGAATTCAGCAGGTATTCATTTCATACTTTTGATTAAGTGAACAAATGTATTAGTTCATCTATCCATGAGGAACTCAGTGCCCAGGACAGCATTTTGTGTAGCCAGGGAAAGGGGAAGTGTGGGTAAGCCTTCATGAACCCCAGAGGGAAGCACCAATATATTTAAATAATAAAGTGCTTCTTTTATTTAAGAAAATCAAATTGTTGTCTTTACAAACAAGGAAGGTAATTATTTTATAATCTCTTTTAAGATTCGCTTACTAGAGAAGAACTCCTTGCTGTAAAACCTGAGGGTGGGTCCCAGGTGTAGTGAGATGGTGATGAGTGTGGAAAAGTTGGGAGAGAGAAAGCAGTTAGGGAGCTGTTAGGTTGTGGCCTGTCTAAATCCAGCCTCAGAATTTGAAAATGGATAGCCTAACCCTTGTTCTGGAATGAAATGTGTTTCTGAGGGGGCTTCTATTATAATTTTAAGCAACACTAAGTACTCCATCATTAGAGTTGTGTGTTTGTGTGTCCATGTGTGACGAACATGAGGCATCTGGATGATCTTGGAAAGAAGATCTAGGCTATACATTTCTATATGTTTGGTTTTTCTGTGAGAGAAAGATGAAGTAGTGAGAACAAACAGTCAAATCCAGTCAGTTTTACTCCATTGATCTATTATCATAAATTATCTAATAGGTCCCTATGATAAAATACTGTTTTAAAATTTTTTTTTGCTCTATGGCATATGTGCTTGCTGAAGATGGGTAGAGAAAGGGGTGTTGGGGATGAGAAAGCACCCCCTAGTGGGGATGGCTGTGCTGCAAGCCCGTTTTCATATCTCTTCTTGGGATTTTGAGCATGCACACATGTCTGGCATATCTCTCAACCAGACAGGTCAGAGACTCAAACACATAGTTGGCCATGTGGGATCCACTTGCCTTTAACCTCCACACCATCTGGGGCCCAACATACTATTTTTCATTAGCAATCAGTCAGCTCTTTGTTACTGTCCTTTAAAATGTTCTTTTATTTCTCCTTTGTGTTTGTATGTATATGTGGTATATTGGAGCTTTTCTGGAGGTAACTATTCAGAAAAACTTTAAAATTAAAAAAAATGTTAAAAAGAAACCTTCTAATGGTATTGGTTGCTAAATTCTGGGTCACTTTCTTATGAAATTCTCCTGTCCATAAATCTTATTAAATTTTTTTCTCAGGACCAGCAGGTGGCGTAATGGCTATGTTGCTAGGCTCCCATGTAGTCAACTGCAAAGTCCCAGACCCAGTCGCTTAAACTCACACCGGGCGTGTGTGCGTGCGTGCCCAAGATCCCAAAAAATATTTATTATTATTGTTATTATCAATTTTTAATTTGCTATTGGGCATGTTTGCTCATCAGCGAGAGCATGTGTGCTCATCTCTCCCTAGAGAAAGGGGGTAAGTGAGAAAGCAAGCCAACAGATCTGGGACTTGAACCACCATCAGCCATGTAGAAGTCCAACCCCTCAACCACCATGTCACCTGCTTGCCCCAGAGAAATTTGAGCCCATACTAGAAGACAAATTAACCCATAGTGATGGTCTTAGTTTGTTCATGCTAATGTAACAAAATATCTTAGACTGGGTAATTTACAAACAACAGAAGTTTATTTCTCACAGTTCTAGAGACTCAAATTTCAAGATCAAGGAATGAGCAGATTCAGTGTCTGGTGAAAGCTTGTTCTGTCTTTGTAGATAGTTCTTCATGCTGCAACTTCATGTGGTAAAAAGGGAAAATGGATAAACAGACATCCTTAAGTTCTTTTTTTTGGGGGCGGGGGGAAGGTTTTTGCTATAGGGTGTATGCTCTCTCCAGACAGACAGAGAGATTCAGAGAGACAGAAAGCGAGAAATCACCTCCCAGAGGGGATAGCCACACCGCAATCCCTTCTCCTCCATTCTCCTCTTGGGATCCTGGGCACACATGCACACATGCCTGGCATGAGTTTAAGCCACCAGATCTGGGACTCAACCCCTGGTTGACCACATGAGAGTTCAGCAACATAGCCATTACGCCAACTGCTGGTCTGCACCCTTAAGTTCTTTGATCAGGGCACTCTTCTCATGTATATAAGCTGAGCCTTCATAACTTAATCACCTCCTAAAGGCCCCACCTCTTAACATCATTGCTGTGGAAATTAAGTATGAACGTAAATCATAGACATTCAAACTATAGCAGTGACCTTGTTAAAACAATTACACACTGATTTTGAAAACAATAGTAAACATCCACTGAGGTTTGCTCCTCCGTTTCAACCCTCATGTCAAATCACTAGAGTACTGCAACCCCATAGAGAAGTTGGGGAGAGGTTTTTGCTATAGGGCGCACGCGCTCACCAGACAGACAGAGAGAGACAGAGAAATAGAAAGCAAGAAATCACCCCCCGGGGGGGGGGTGGCCACGCCGCAATCCCTTCTCCATTCTCCTCTCAGGATCTTGGGCACACACACACATGTGCCCAGCGTGAGTTTAAGCCACCGGGTCCGGAACTCGAACCGCAGTCGACTATGTGGGAGTCCAGCGACATAGCCATTAAGCTAACTGCTGGTCCCCGCAATAACTTCTAAGGTACAAGTAAGCTTCCTCAAATAAAGATGATCAGCTGTGCTGCACTGCGTCCATATGAAGAAGCAATAAGATCTTTCCATGGGGAAGTACCTATGGGAAGCCTAGGGAGCTGCTGGAGCTGTGCTTTTTAGATGTGAGCAGATTGATATGCCCCATGTTTCTGTCATGTGAAAACCTTTTTGGAAGATATCATTCCCTGAAGTTCCTGGGAAAGGGGACTCATCTAGCCTGATATACAAAGTCCTTCAAAATATGGCCCTACCAGCACTGACCTCACCGTAGAGATAACACGGAAGTGTGATCAAGATTTTGTGCTCTGGTACATGGCATAGGTCTCTATATATCTCAAGTTTGTCATTTATTATATAGTAATATGAACAAGGTCCCTAATTTCCTTCTGTAACATTTTTCATCTTTAAAATGTATATAATGCCAATACTTATTGCTTGTTGTGTAGCTGTCATAGGATTAAATTGGGAAATGAATGTATGGTTGGCACTTGAAGTGTTCAGTGTGAGCCGTCATATTTAGTTCAGGCTTCACTTTTCTAATATAGTTTATGATTATATTTATTTTATTTTATTTTTTAGAAGTTAAAGTAACATATATGCACAGTTTAAAGAGTTTATTAGTTCTACAAGATTTACTATAAACAATACTAATTCTCTGCTCCCTGCCTGTCTCTCCTGCTGCTTCCTCTCCCCAGAGGGAACCACTTTCAATTCATTTAGCTTTTTCTCTTGGTATTCAACTCCCTATCTCTAAATCAGTTTCTCAAACAGTAAGCAGCAAATGGATTACAGGTGTGGGGAGATATTAATTCCTTCTACCCTCTTGTGGTCAAGTGGAACCTAGGGTGGTCTGAGCCTCTGTCAAGTTGCCTCTAATTTCAATTGGTCTTTTCCATTTATTCCTGGGTGACTTATAAATATTCATGTATGTGTGTGTGCCATGTCTTGAACGAGGTTGGGAAGAATTGCTAAATATATTACCACTTACAAATGTTTTAGTTAGGCATTATCTATAGACTTCAAGCATGTGCCTACATGAGTACACACAGGCATACACACACACACTCCTTGTTTTTCTCACCATTCCAAGATAGTTGTAATTTTGGTTATATGAATATTCATTGTTCCCTCTATAAGGAACCATGTAGTAAATCATAATTTGTTTTTTTTTTTCCTGAACAATTTTCCTTTCTTCTGGAGTGAACTTGCTTTGATTTTTTTTTCTTTGTTTAGTTTTCTATGGATTTACCACTAAGTCAGCCCAAATTCTTAACTCTTTGTCAAAAATCATTAGATAGTCTTTCATCTTATATTCTAAAATAAATCTCATCAAAATTCTTAATACCTGCTCCTAATAGATTTTATATTCTTTCATGGTTGGTGCAGTTATGCCCTAAGGCAGCCTTCATTTTCTTGAGGACCGTCTTCCTATTTCCTGTGTTGATTCCCTCTTGGGAATAGCCAATCTTCTCTTTAGATCACTTTCTTATTTTGCTGGAGAACATCATCCAGCAGCTTTACAAGAAAACAATAAGGGGAAAGAACATATTTTAAAGACCATAACCTGTCTTAAAATGTCTTTATTCTAGGACCAGCAGTTAGCGTAATGGCTATGTCACTGGACTCCCATGTAGTCGACCGCAGTTCGAGTCCTGGACCCGGTGGCTTAAACTCACGCCAGGTGTGTGTGCATGCGTGCCCAAGATCCCGAGAGGAGAATGGAGGAGAAGGGATTGCGGCGTGGCCATCCCCCCTGGGGGGTGATTTCTCGCTTTCTATCTCTCTGTCTCTCTCTGTCGGTCTGGCGAACACATGCGCCTTATAGTGAAAACCTCTCCAAAAAAAAGAAAAAAGAAATGTCTTTATTCTGGTGTCACCCATGATCGAAAATTTAGGAGGGTGTAGAATTTTAAGTTTTAATTCATTTTCCTTGGAAGTTAAGGCTTTGTACCATTGTCCTCTACTTCTAGCTGTTACTGTTAAGTCCACAGGTATTTTCTGATTCCTCATCCTTTGTATGTGACTATTTCTCTCTCTCTCTGTAAGTGCATATTGTCCTCTCTAAAATTCACGATGCCATATCTTGGTGAGCGTTTGCTTTCCAACACTGTGCCAGGCACTTGGTAATTTAAATCTTTCAGTTATGAACATTTTTTGTTATAGTTTTTCACTCAAGATTTCCCTTCTTCCTTTTATCAGTTATTTCTTACAGAAACCCCTATAATGTACCAATTTTAAGTTTCCTTAGTGTTCACTACTATTTTCTATTTCCTAGCCCTTTTGCCCTACTTTTAGGTTAAGATCCCCTGTTTTATTTTGCCACCTTTCTACTGAAATTTACATTTCTGCTATTTATTTTTAAGATCCTTTTAATTTTTCAGATTCTTTGTTTTTGTAAAGTGCATCCAGTTCTTTATGCAAGTAAAGTATTTCTAACACTTTTGTTGTTTTTTTTCTTTTGCATTTTTCCATTGTCACAAAGTTGCTTTATTTATTTACTTATTTGTTTACATTAAGCCACTATCATTCATGTTCTCATCTTTTGGATACCAACATGATCTGAAAATTATTCACAGTGATTTTTTTTCGTTTTGTTTTTAGAATTGTTTTATCTACCTTTATTTGTTCTTATTTATTTATTTTAATTTGACCAGAGAGAGACAGAGTGAGAGAAAGAGAAAGAACGTAAGTGAGGAAGCAAGCTGCCAGCTCCAGGACTGAAACTGTGGTTGGCCATGTGGGAGTCCAGTGCCCTTAACCACAATGCTACTGTTGAACCTCAGAGTGAGGCTCTTAAAGGCCAATGTGAAATGTTGGGTGCTGTGGTGAAAACTGTCAACTACAGTCTTCAGTATAGAGAAATGAGCTCTTTTGACTGCTTTGTGGAGGTCGGTTCATGTTGGTACCATTTCATCTCCCCATTTGGGTGTGTCAAATTCCAGTCTTTTCCCTCAACAATATAGGTTTGATTTTCAGTATTTCAGAGATCCAGCTGTGACAGAGTGAGACTCTGTATGAGGGTACAACTCAGTATTCAATATATAACTGTGCATATAATATTCCTAAATTCAATAAGATCTCAATAAGTTTGTGAGGATATAAGAATTCCTTAAATAAATATTCATTTAATTCTCTTTTTTTGTAGCCAGAGCCTCACATCTACTCTTAGAGGTAACTAATGCTAAACGATTCCAGAAACTTGTAGTGTTTTTGTTTGTTCGTTTATTTTGCCATAAATGTGTCACATTTTTAGCTTTCCTACTTGGAATCCACATTGCTTAAGTCTCCTGTATCATTTAGCACAAGTCTGATTGCTTAACTGATGCCAAGCTTTTATTACTGTATCCTGTTCTTTGTTCTGTAACTTTTTTCTTATGGTTTTATACCTGAAAAGTATTTCTTTTTAGGTCATCTTCATTTAAAAACCTAACACGTTTTGCTCCTCCATCTTTTTGTTCTGTCAGGTTGTAATATATTTATTTAGACCCTCTTCTTCCTCACTGAGATATAGTCCTGGCCGGGACTTTATCCTTAAGCCTTACTTAACTTGAGCCCACATAACTATATTTTCTTTGTCTTTTAAGCCATTTGATTTCTCTCTTCAGAGGGTTTGTGTCCATGTGTGTGTGTGTGTGTGTGAGAGAGAGAGAGGGAGAGAGAGAGAGACAGAGACAGAGAGACAAAGAGAGAGACAGTGAGAAAGCACCCCCATGGGGCATAGTCTGCTATAATCCCTTCCCTTTCATCTCTTTCCACTGTAAGGATTTGGGTCATGTATGCACACTGTACCCAGCATGTTTTCCAAGCTGCTGAGTCCAGGACTCAAACTGTGAAGTCAGCCTTGTGAGATCCGGCCACCTAAAACTATGCAAGGATCACATTTTTTGCGCCAAAATAAATTCACACTTTAATTTCAATTTTTCACAAACTTTTTCAGTATACCCTTATATACTGTTATTTTCTACATTTTACAGAGGAGAAAATTGAAGCACTTAGATTAAAACTTAGCCCCCAAGTAACAGAACTCATAATGGGTGGAGGCAAGTTTTAAAGTGTAACTATCTGATTAGCATTCTTGTGTTTTTAACTGTTTACAACAGTTATGAGAAGAAATACTATTATGCCTATTTTACAAAGGAAGAAATTGTGAGCCAGTGTTTATATGATCTTTCCAACATTTCTTAATGGCTGTCAGGAGGCAGCACCAGAGTTTTATGATAATGACTCTAAGACTTTGTCCATGATCTTCCAGAAGTTGTGCTCTCTTCTAATTAGTAAAATACTGTCTCACTGTTTCAGTTTTTCACTGAAATTATTTACAAATGGATTAAATGTTTACCAAATGCTGTATGCAAATGTAATATGTAGTGTTAAAATTGTATTTTCAGCATTTCAGCATTGAATTACAATTTGAGAACATTTC
This sequence comes from Tupaia belangeri chinensis, assembly GCF_000334495.1. NCBI lineage: Eukaryota > Metazoa > Chordata > Mammalia > Scandentia > Tupaiidae > Tupaia > Tupaia belangeri. Next base: position 216,467 of record NW_006159501.1, on the reverse strand, counting down.
ATCCAACTGCCTTATATGGCAAATTTGTGAATTACTTAAAGAAACTGAGTAACTTATCCAAACTTGGATTGGTAATTATTAAGGAAGCAGTGTTAAAACCCAGTCATGAACCAGCAGGTGGCATGGTGGTTAAGGTAAGTGCATGTATGCATGTAGTGCATGTACAGGTATGCCCTGAAAAGAGGGAGAAATAGAGGAGAAGGGATTTCTGTGTGACCGACCATTCCCCATGGGGTATGTTTCTCATTTTCTCTCTCCCTCTCTGTCTCTTTCTGGGCCAGCCCCCATAGCCTAATGGCTGAAGGAAGTGAATCCTGACCACTGTTCAAATCCTGGCCTTGGTGGCTTAAAAAACACATAAGGCACATGTACATGCAGGCCCAGCATGACCACTATCCTATAGGATGGATAAATGGAGAAACAGGAATTGTGGTGTGCCCATGCTACATGGGGGGGGGGATCCTGCACCCCACACCGTGCAAATGCACATGTCTTCTTGTAAAAAGAAAGAAAAACCCAGACATCAAATACACTCTTGCTTATATTTAATAACATACCTTTCAAATGACACCAATTGTTAGTAACTTAAAAAAATAAACAACACTTTATTAAAGTGTTTGTTTAGCTTAGCTAAAGATTATTTTATAAGATATATTTTTTTTCTTACAAATAAAATTTCTGGATGTCAGATACTATCTTTTATAGTAAAATATAATTTCTTTTCAATAGATGTATTTTGGCCTGTAAAGCATACTATTAAGCAACACAACAAACTCATAAATACATTTTTAAAATGTTTTTTTGTTTATTTGCTTAATTTTCATTCCTTTTTTCCTACTAAAACATGTATGGTTCTGAAAAGAGATGCTATCAATGCAGTCCTGATTAAGTAGCACAAGTCCAAAACTGAGTTATTTTCTTGATCCATGGAAGAAGGGCTATATTCTATGTGTTGCTTGTCTCTTTAAACTCAGTCTTGGGCTTTATCTCATTTCCAAGGTAAATATCCTTTAACAGTCCAAATCTCTTAGCTGTTCAGTTAAAAGGTTTATCTTCTGCATGTATTGCTTGTTTATTTAGCAACCCTATGAGTCTATTGGAGTGTTTGTTGAGTGGTCTTTCTAAATTATTTACAGGGAAAGCCAGCTAATCTTTGGTCACTGTGAATTGCAGTCCCTGGGAATCACTACCCTGATTGCTTGTATTTCCAAATGGGAATTTTAATGAAGTATATTAATAACAAAGTATAATAATAACAAATATATTCAAGTTATATTTTCAAGCACCTTTCTGCAGAAAGAAATGAGTGAATCTTGCTCCCAAAGGAGTTTACAAAACCAGTATGCCTGGGATAACTGGGAAGGAATTTATCATTTCCAAGTGCATTCCTTTCTCTCTTTCTTATTTTTTTTTTTTAATTATTGAGGTGGAAGTAGAGAGGAGAGGGGGCTTTGGTCAGATGTTCAGAAGAAACTGGAAAAGTAATGAAGACAGGAGCCGAATAAGAAAAGTCACAGCAAATATGTCTTGTAAGAAATGTCAACAACATAAGGAAAAAGCAATTTTGGCTCCTCATCCTATCTTAAGTCTTGGCAGTTTTACAATTCAAAGCAAATGACCAGCGTACCATGAGCTATACTTCTCCAGTTCACAGAAGGGCTTCAGTACTTTTAAGGAAAGGGAGTGTTCAACTTCATCTTTGAGGGCAAAGATTAGAATCATAGAATGTTAGCACTCAAAAGTAATTCATAGATCATCTACTTTCTAGTTCAATCTTTTTGTTTCACAGTTGAGGTCGCTCTGAGGCCAAGAGAAAGGATATAAGTTTTCCGGAGTCATATAGTAAGTTAATGGCAGGCATTGATTAAAACCCGCCAAAATCTTGATTCTCAGACTACAATGTCAGCAATAATACATTAAATTGCAACTAAAATCTAAGCTACTTAACTTGGCTGACCTCATCTCCCATCACTCTCCTCCTTATTCCCTCTGCTCCTGCCACACTACCCTTCTTCTTGATCCTGGGACACACCAAGACATTTCCTGTCTCCAGATATTTGTAATGGCTATTCCCTCAGCTTGGAATGATGCATTCTGCCTCTGCCCATCTTGCCTCATCATGAATGTTTTCTTGTCAGTCAGATCTCAGTCTCAGTCTAAATGCATTTCCTCAGGGGTCCATCTTTGACTAGGCATACTAAGTTGATGTCTAGAGTATCTTTATCATATCATCATATTTCATTTCTCAGCATAACACTTACCACAATCTACTTTGTGTTGTTATTTTTCCCACAGTAAAATGTAGTCTGAAGCCAGGCACATGGTCTAAGTGATTAATGGAACTGGATCTCACATGGTCGACACGGTTCGAATCCTGGCCCCAGTGGCTTGAGAAACATACCAGTACACATGCATGCAAGCCCAGAATCCCAGCAGATGGGAAAATGGAGGAGAAATGATTGTGGCATGTCCATGCTCATTGGAGTACGGGGGCTTTCTCCCTGTTTCTCTCTCTGCCTCTGTAATGAGCACACAAGACCTCTGGCAATTAAAAAATGTAATCTCTATGAGTATATTGATCTTGTGTGTTTATTGTGTTCATCAGTGCCTAGTATATGCTAAGTGCATAGTATAAATATATAATTAATACATATTAAATAAGTTATTAAATAAGTAAAGTAGCAATTCATAGTCAAAAAAGTCTCAATTATATAATTAATACATATTAAATAAGTTATTTAATAAGTAAAGTAGCTATTCATTGTCAAAAAAGTCTCATTTGGGGCAGAAATTTGTTTATATAAAAGTTTAGGTATGCAGCTTCAACTTCACTAGGTTCTGTGATATTCTTAATATCAATACTTTCTAAATGTACATATATTAAAATAATATATAATTCATAAATAATTTATATATGAAAATTCACACACATACACACATACATATAATCTCCAACTATGGAATCCCATTTAGATAACCAAGAACTTCCAGAAAAAAGAGGAGAATTATACATTGTATGACCTCTTATTGCTTTGAAAGTCATTTTCCTGGAAGATTTTGGATTTTGAAAGAATCCTGTTTTTTCTTTTAAATGTCAGTCATTATAGTATTAAGAAAACATGTGCTGACTCTTGGAGGTTCAAAGAGTGGTTGTGTCCATGATGTTCAACAGCTTCTGATTTGAGGCTACTTGGAGACATAGGAGACTTTTATAAAAATGATACTTGCCACCTCTAAGCAGCTAAACAGGCTATATGCTCATTTACTTTTGCCTAGAACTTCTTCAATGTTTCAGTTATGTTTACATTTCTAGCTTATCTCTTATAACTTGACAGGTCTAGGGTAGCCTGGATGGAAACGAATTGAAAGAGAGTGGTAAAAGTCTATGTACACTGGCCCTGCTTCTCACTGTTTATATGCACCTTCTTTAGAACCATAAAGGCACTGTTAGTTGAGTCAGTACTTCCTTGTCAGTTACTTAATTTTACATATTAAAATCTAACTTGCTCTAATCTGTATGGAAGATTAGAGTGCAGAGAGGACACTGACACATGAAAGTCAAAGGACAAGCAAGGTCTATCTTGCTATGTCCATTGAAAAATCCTTCTAAAACAAGAGAGAGTGAGATTATTCTTCTGGAGGAAAAGGAATTAACTTGCTTCTGGTGTTATTCTTAATTCTAATACATCTCGTTATTGCCAAGTAAGATGTATTTCTATAAATTATGATCCCAGCATGCAATTATTCAATATATATATAGTGTTTTGTGTAGCTTCTTTTTTAATCAGTCAAAAGAGGAAAGGAGAAAAGACATATATTTATACCATCTTTTATAATTTCCCACATAATTATCACTACCAGTGTTCTCTTGGTAATCCTTTTTTAAAAATGTGGATTTGAATTACTATCTGATATCAAAGACTAAAGATTATTGAGGACTATAGTCCCTGTAGTACAAAGTCATAATATTCCAAGCAATAAATATTTACTAAAACTAGGCATCATATGAGATGGTGTGGATTTACAAATTTCAATGAGCTATAATATCCCTTAAGACCTTTGAATTTAAAGGAAAAGACTAATAAGAAATAAGGAAAATTGGCACAAATATAAGGCAAAACTGTGTTATTAGCACACTGTGTTGTGGGTCTGTGAAGGCCCTCAGTTGAGGGAAGTACTTATTGCTGAGGTGACATTTTTAAGCCTCCTTGACCTTAAAAAACAGACCAACTGTTGGCAGATCAACTTGACAAGCTGGGACATCTAAGAAAAAGAAATTGATCAAAAGGCCAGAAGGAAAAAATCTGGGGAATTAAAAAAATATATATATGGGCATCCTGGGTTGGTTCTATGGCCTGGTAATTAAGGTAGCCAGATCCCACATGGCCTACAGTGTTGATCAAGTTCTGGACCCGGTAGCTTGAAAAGAATGCTGGATACATGTGCATGTGTGCCCAAAATCCTAAAAGGAGAATGGGAGAGAAGGGATTGTTGTCATTCCCCCTGGGGCGTGCTTGCTCTCTCTTTCTCTCTCTCTCTCTCCCCCCTCCCTCTCTTTGGAGAGTATGTGTGCCCATTAGCAAAATTTTTAAAAAATACAACAATTATAAAAATATGCTGTAATAAAAGTTACATGAATGTGATCTCCTTCTCTCTCAAAATACTGGACCACAGTTAACTGCATGTAACTGAAAGAGTAAGTAAGGGAGGACTAATATATATTCAGTATTTCTTCCATAGAAATGGTTAAAACCATAAAGAAAAGAGAATAGGGCCAAAGAAATCACCTAAGAGTTTTTCAATATTTATTTCCCTTTTCATTCTTGATTAAAAAAAAATTAAACAGATTTCAAAGTTATTCATTATTTCTTTTTTTTTTCCTTTTAGATTTTTGTCATAGGATGTGTGTGCTCAATGGAGAGAGACAGGAAGAGGGAAAGTGAGAAATCACCCTGGACAGTGGATGGCCACACCATAATCTCTTCTTCTTCCTCTTCCTCTTGGATCTTAGGCACTCATTCACACACTTGGCATGCTGGGTTCAGGACTCAAACTGCAGTTGGCTGTGCGGGAGTTCAATGCCTTAAACACCTTATCACTTGCCGGTCCCTATTCCTAATTATTTTAATATCATCTTTGTTTCTTAGGAGTGTTTTTATATGTCCAGTGAAGGTTTGCTTATTTCTTCTAGGCACTGCATGTAATTTTTCCTGATACCATCAAATGACTTAAGATAATAAGCTGTCTTATGTAGTACAAGTGACTGAACTTGACCCAAGAAATAGAGACATAGCTAACTCAGGAAATGAAGTGGTATATGTTGTCAATTATTTTAGCTAAAAATATGATTAATAAAATAATAGCATATGGCATTACTCACTAATCTATAATTGCTAACTTTTGTGTCTATACATATATCCTTCATGGATTTCATTTGTTAATTCATTTAGCAAGTATTTACTGGTTACTTATGGGATGAACAAGTTCAAGGGATACAAAGATGTCTTCATCTCTGGCACATGCACACAAGGGTCTCATATTCCAGTGAGAGTATGGACATGAACATGAATAATCACAACCCAGTGTCATCAGCACTAGAAAAATAGAGATGGAGACCAGCATTAAGATCTGTGTGGGCTAGACAAAGATAACATTCGGTCTTAGGGACTCAGGAAAAGTTTCTCAGAGAAGGTGAAGTAGATGTTGAAGAATGGGAGGGGCATGTGCAGAGACACAAGTATAGAAGACCAAGTTTGGGTCACTTTTACAATGCCAATATAGAAGACAAGGTCACTTTTAGAATGCAGAGGCTGGGAAAGAAGAGGCCAGAGTCTGTCACAAATAAGAATGAATATTAGACTTTGTAGCCCTTTAAGTTTCCACATACACTTGAATCTTACGTATTTTTCACCCTGAAACTTCCCAGAGAGGAAACAGTCAAAGGATAACCTTCCTCCCATAAAACATTCCTTCTTGGGGCCAGCAGGTGGCATTGGGGTTAAGGCACTGGACTCCCACCTGGTTGACTATGATATGAGTACCAGACCCAGTGGCTTGAAAATCACACTGGGAAGGTGTGCGTGTGTGCCTAAAATCGCAAGAGGAGAATGTAAGAGAAAGAATTGCAGCATAGCCAACCTCCCTTGGGGGGTGACTTCTCACTTTCTCTCTCACTGTCTCTCTGGAGAGCACATGCACCCTAGAGCAAAAGCTAACAAAAAACAAAACAAACAAAATAAAACATTCTTCTCCTTGCTCTCTCTCTCTTCCTACCTCTTTTTCTATCTCCTTTCCTGACCTCCAGCCCTTCTACTCTTTTGTTTAGACCCTTTTCCTTATAAATATTTTTTACCTGCTTGAAAGCTGAATTTTTTTCTGGTCATATGTCTAAACCTCCTTTCACTCCTTCACCCCCATCTGTTGCATGGCAACTCTTGTGTGCGTACTTGTGTGTGTGCATGTGTGTGTGTGTATATACACACATATCAGAGTCTGCTTGGAGAGTTCATAGAAACATAAAATCTTGGAGTTATCCTCACCAGATGCTGACACTTTTAAACTCCCCAGACTCCAGAACTATGAGCTAAATACACCTGTATTCTTTATAACTTTTTAAAAAATACTCTTGAAAACAGTCTATCTAACTCTTATATATTCTTCAAATAAGATAATACGAAGGAACAAGGGAGGAGGAACTTCACAAGGGTCACGCCAGAGCCATAACTAGAACATAGGCCTCTTGATTCCAAGGTTAGGGGGTTTCATCTGGAAACTAGGTAAAACTGAGTAGTGATTTTATTTGAGCTCTGCTGAATCCAAGTGGTTTTTACTCCATGAGACAACTTACCTGCCTCTTAATTTCATTGACTCAAATGCAGATTAATGTGGAGGTAGATAGGTCTTGCAGATTACTTGGGAAGCAGAGATCCTGAAATACAGACTCTTCTATTGTCTTGTCTCTTTATTCAGTTCTCATAATCTGACTCATAGATACACAAATTAAACTTCAGTTTCATATATTCCATTACAGGAACGTGATTTGTGCAAACTACCGTACTCTCAGAGAAGGTGGATGCTAAAGATACAGCTGGGAGAGGCTCTTCTGAGAAATTATTTTTAAGCTAGCTTCTGGGGAAGAGGAGTAATTTTCCTCATAGACAAGGCAGTAAATGCATTCCAAATGAAGAAAGTCTGTGCATAAGTACAGAGGCATGAAACTTGGTTGCATTCTTTGGGCTGTAGCCGGTGCATATGGGTGAAAGGATGACAGTGAGGGTGAGTAAGATGGTCAGGAAGCTAGGTCCTCGAGGCCTGTCGGCTCAAAAGGACTTTGATAGGAGATGGTAAGCCAGTAAATACTTCTAACCAGAGAAGAGAGCTCAACTTGCATACAGGGCAGTAAAATGTAATATAAATTGTTTAACTTGTCACTGAGCAAATTACATGTTTTACATCTCAATACAGTATTGAATTGGCAAGTACTGTGGCTTCATTTATCAAAGGAGAGTTTACTAAGGTCATATTCAGTGATGTGGAACTTATCCTTTCTTCGATTTCTGTGAACAGTAATATTTTTTAGAAATAATACCCAATTGTTTCATGTTGAAGTGGCCATAAGGGCTGCTGGAAGTAGTGCTGTAGTGAAATCCTTTTCTAGCTGATCATATGCCTGACCTTCTGTACTTTATCTCCCAAAGATCAGCTTGTGGTGTTAATTATGGGGTAAGTAAGCAGTTACTTCCTATAGCAAATCAGCCAAAGTCCAGGTTTGCTCTGGAGGTCCCAGGGATCAGAGCTCTGTGTTTCTTCAGGTTTCAATTTACCAGCCTCAAACCACTTAAAAGCGGGAGGAGGAGAGGCTGGGGAGTGATCGGTTTACAAGTGACCTGGGAGTTCACAGCTTTCATCCCTCGAAATCACAGTCCATATAATAGGCCTTGTGCAGATACAATTGGGACAAATTGACTCAGGCGTTTGCTTTCAGAAAGGAAAACCCTCCTTCTCCCTTATCAGTGTCCCCATGCCTGAATTGTTGGAATCAAGCTTTTGATGGAGGAGAGTGGTTGTTCTAAGGTCAAATGGGGGATGTAGGTCCTGAATAAAAGGGTAGGCTGTTAAGTGGCACCCAACTGTGTTAATTGGTTAATAGGACTCTAGCTAGTTTAGGAACTTAAAAGTCCTGCCAGAAGAGCCAGGCCTAGGAGGAAGCTTTCTCCTTCCTAGGCAAGTGGGAGACGTAACTGTAGAACAATGCATGGCTGTAAATCTTTGAGCCAGGTGGCTGCTCTACCAAAGATTTTTGGATATGTCTTTTTAGAGATGCTTTTAGAATTTGTTAATGTCTTTAAGAAAGACAGTATTTCTGACTTGGAGCTTGAAGCTGGCTTTTAGAGGTATTTTGAGTCCCTAGGAATTGAAGCTAGTGGATATAGCGATAATCATCGCCAAATAATCATTTTCTACAAAAAGAAGTGCAACATCAAAAAAAAAAAAAAGAAAAAAAAGAATTCCAATTATCTTCAGTGATTTGCAAGCTATTTCTTATGACACTTTCCTAGTAGAGTAAGCATTGACTCTGGACGGGTTTGCTTCCTACATCCATTTGGGTATAGAAAGCCTGGGTCTACTTATTAGAAATTCAATAGTCTTGCTTTAAAGCCATACATCATAAAACGAGTTGGAGCAAAACTCCCCTAACATGTCCTTGCCATATGTGAATACACTTCATAAAGTCACAAGTACTGAAAAGTCCACAGCACCATCAAAGTATGATATAATAAGCATATTACAAATGGATGGATGATGCAGTGATTGTATTGACATGGTCCTTAGCTTTAGTACTAAGAAGATGCTGCTATTAGTTCTTAGCATTTCCTATCACTTGATGGTAATTATTCTCCACTTCATTCATCATTCTGTTCCCAGGATGATCTTTCTAAAATTTGGTTCTAAACTTGACACTTGACTATTTAAAACCTTTCAATGGTTCCATAGTATTCACAGAATAATGTCTATATGTCACAGACTCTGCCATTTTCAAAGACTGGAATAATCTACACTGAATTAGTTTATCCAACATTCATCCTTTCAGGAATACTATTTTAAACCGCATCAGACATCTCACTAGTTCTCCTATTAACCATGTCTTTGTACTGACTTCAAGAAGTTTCTACTATCTTTTCTCCCAGTAGAAACCACATTCATTTTTCAAGTGCAAATGTAATTTAGTTAGTGAAGTTTTTTCACTTTTAAACAAATGCCTTGTTTTCGGTTATAGTTTTTGCTGTGTGCTTGCCAGAGGGAGGGCGGAAGAGCAGAATGAGAATCAACCTCCCTAGGGGGATGATAACACTGCTAAGATCCCTTCTCTTCCAGCCTTCTCTCAGGATTTTGGTACGTATAGGCAACAATGTGTGATTTTCAAACCGTTGGTCCAGGACTTGAACTGCTCTGTCAGGCATGTGGGATCCAGTACCTTAATCTCCATACCACTGTGGGCCTTAAAAAAAAAAAAAAATTGCCTTTTTAATTTTTTTCTTGAGAGATTTTTGCCATAGGGCACGTGAGCTTGCCAGAGAGACAGGGACAGAAGGCAAGAAATCACCACCCAGGGGAGTGACCATGCTGCAATCGCTTCTCCTTCATTCTCCTCTCAGGATTTTGGGCATGCACACACACACATGCCTAGTGTGTTTTAAGCTGCTGGATCTGGGATTCAAAGCACAGTCAACTACGTGGGAGTCCAATGATGTAACCATTACACCATCTGCTGGTCCCCAAAATGCCTTCAATTCCCATTTTCAAATATCCTTTCTTTTACATTTTGTGGCATGGTACTTCTCTAAATATCCTCAGGGTTTTCGTATTCTTTGTGCAACTCTCTTTCACTGTTCATCCACCAAATAGTTATGTTTCTCAGGTGATCATTTCCACCTTGAAAGAATTTATTTCCCATACGCTGATGATTCCTACATATATGTTCAGTCTATTTTTCTACTCAATTCTTTATAATTATATTTTCAACTGTGTTATGAATTAAAACAGTTGTTAATCCCAAGCGCGTTTTGAAGCCAATATTGCCTCATTTGACATTGTTAGTTTTACTCTTTAACCTGCCTCTTTTATCTGAACTCAGATAATGATATCATCATAATCAGCTTCTCTGACTCAAAACCTGTTGTCATTCTTGGTTACTTATTATGGTTTGAATGTGTCTCCCAAACTTTTATGTGTTGATATTTGGTCTCTATTGTGGCAGTATTCAGATTGTGAAAACTTAATCCATTTATAGAATTGAAAGGTTGGGCCTTGGGGAGGACGTTAGGATTATGATCATCAGGGGGAAGACCTGATGACTGAATCTTAATGGGTTTGTAAAGAGAATCGGACAGACATAGGGACACAAATGTGTATGCTCACTATCTCCCTCTGTGATACCCTCTGCCATGCTACCCATCGGCAAGAAAAAAAAAACCTTGCTAGAAGTAGATTATGGACCTCAAACCTCCAAACCATGGGCTGAATAAAAACCTATTTTAAAACATTATCCAACTTTAGGTATTCAGTAATTAAGCAACAAAGTGGTCTAAAACACTGCTCTTCCTCATATCCAGTCAAATATAAAATGTAAATAAGTACCTAAATAAATAAATAAACTAAGTAAAACTGTTCCAAACATATGCCATCCTCTATACACCTCAGTGTCACAGTCCTAACATAAGTTGCTATAGCCTCTTAAGTGATTTTTATCACATGCTATTATGAACACACTATTACATCTCCTGTGTAGACCCCTCCCGCCATTCTTCACTTTATGAACAAAACCACCTCTATGAAATACAAGCTAATTGCATCATTCTTTAATGAAACACTTTTCAGTTGCCTTTGCATTGTCTTCTGGATAAATTTCAAATGCCTTAATGTATTTCATAACACCCTGTAGTTACCTTCCGCCTTTACCCTCTCTCTTTTGGTACCTAGCTGTAGCCATAGAGAAATACAATTCTTTCATTTTCTTAATTTGTTAGACTTTCTCACTGCTCATCTCAGACCTTCTTCTTGTTTAGAGCATTCTTGCTTCAAATCTTTGGCTTCTTCTGGCTAAGGCTCAAGGAATCAAACTTTTCAGTTCCCAGTCCAATCTCTTCTTTGTGTTCCCACAGAACTCTCTATTTTTCTCAGTGTGGCACTTTGATTACACTATGATCCATTTTTAATATTTTTTTTTATCTATTCTCTACTAGACTGTAGGTCTTTTATTTTCATTCTTGATTCCCCAGGACCTATCATTTTACTAACATAATAGAAAATAAGCATTTGTGAATGAATTTATGCTCCCAATCTCATTGCTAGTCTGAGAATATTTTTCATTGATTTAGGCCTTGTTTATTCATCCATTATTGCACACATTTAATTCTACTGTTCATAACAATTCATTATCGATCACTTACCAGGTTTTACTATGCTCCAGGCACCATAGCCATCTTTTTATACAGAGTCCCAGTTGCGTTTTCTTAAGTGTAAGAAACACATTGTTCATTCAGTGAAGAGTCCAGGTAATGTTTGCTAAAGGATTTAATAACCAGACAGAGTTCATAATCTAATTGTGAGAAAATGAATTACAGATACTGAAATTTCAATAGATAGATGAAATCTTAGAGACATAATGTAAAATAGCAGTAAGAGCTATTTCCCAAAAAGTAGGTCTCTAATGAAATATATTTTGAACTACTCAAAAGATAATCTTGAGTGCTTCATTTTAGGAAATCTGTCTCTTGGAGTGATGGTTTTACATTTCCATAGTTTTATGAGCTGATAAGTGCTCACTGAATGTACTTCCTGTCTCCCATCTATTCTGGAATGTGTGGAGGTTAAAAGAGACAGAGGGATGTCTTCTGTCTTCAGGGAGCACCGGGTCTTTTGTGAGAGACTAAATGTGTTCATGTTAACCAGGAGAGATACAAATCAGTTAAATTACACTGTTTGCTTTACTTAAACCCTTGGGGATCAAGCTACCCTGCACATAGGCCAGGGTGAAAGTGATACTAAAGGTCAGAATGTGATAAGTCCAAAGTCTAAAGTGGAAAAAAGACAACTTCAGGGGCTATAATAAGAATAACAATATCTCCAATTATATATGATTAGCAGATTAGAAGCTCTGCCTGTTCCCTTGATTTATCCTTAAGACATGCTTGTAATATCTATGTAATTATTATTGTCATTTTAAATGATAAAATGGAGTTAAGTGGGTACAGAATACATCTGCTGCTTTACTAGAACCTGCTATGAAAATATGTATAGGCCAGTAAATACTTTCTTCTGATAATCCAAATTAATAAAAATAATAAAATGATTCATTAAATAAATTTTCTTTTAAAAGCATTATGGTAATATATATTCCTTAAGCATGTAATACTGTATATATAGGGGAACTTCAAAAAGTTCATGGAAAATAAAATTAAAACACAATTTATTTTGGTGGAAGGTAATTTTGAAATCTATGCATATATTTTTCACAATACACACTTTCTATAACATTTTTTAAGGCCCTTTTAAGGCCCTTCATATGTAGGGTTCCCAATCTACTATTTAGTACACTGACTGCTACTTAAATTCTGAAGCTATTATGATTATTTCTATGCTAGAAAATGAACTTTTTCATTACATATACAAAATACTCCAATGAGTATTTTCCTATTATTTCAGTCAAGTACTATTTTAGTGCCATACTTTTCTCTTGAAGTTTATGATGACAGAGATCTTTATTAACATCAGAAGACTGATAACTTCCTTAAGAGGCTTTTGTGGTTTCATATCTGTGTACATATGATGGAAGATGAATGTCATGTTTATGGAAATTATGTTTGAGGAAATTATCTGAACTTTCCTAACTACCTCTATAGTGAAAAAGCTAAAGTAAAATATATTAAAAATCTTTGCTAATTCTAAGAATTAAATTAAAAAATTCTTAAGATTTTTTTCTTTCCCTTTTCAATCTTTATTAAAAACGAGATCTAAGAACATAATCCACTTTATGCAATTGTTTAATATATATATATATTTAATAGCAAATGTTTTGGTCAAAGCCTTATTTCAAGAAGGCATTCATTGTAAATTTTACCTATAATCATTAGTTTAGATAATTTGACTATGTTTGACAAAGGAATTGTCAATAAATACCAGATGGGATAAAGAGTGTATGGTTGGAAGTATACTGTGATAAACAAGAAAATAAGCTTTTGAATTAAAAAAAAAAACATTTTAAGGAAAATATATTTTATGGAAATCTGAACCATCAAAAATTAGTTACTATCCTTCACTATATGAAATAAGTGGGGGCTGGCATATGGTGTGGTAGTTAAGGTGCTGGACTCCCACATGGCTGACTGTGGTTTGAATCCCAGACCTGGCAGCCAACTTTCTCAGTTTTTGTGTCTTTCTTCTTTCTCTGATCAAATTAAAAATATAAAAATAATATTAAATAGATAATTCTTTTTAAAAATAAGCATTTCAGGGATTGTTAAGATAAACAGTGTTGATAATTTGATAAATACATATTTTTAAAATTTTACCAGTGGGCATATGTACTTGCCAGAGAGAGAGAACATGAAAAAGCACCCTCTACGGGGGATAGTCACACTGCAATCCCTTCTCCTCTATCTCTCCTCCTTTTGTGATTTTGGGCATGCACACACACATACCTAGTATGTTTTTAAGCCACTGAGTCTGAGACTTGAATTCTGCAGTCAGCCATATTGGGATCCAGCTGTCTTCACCACCATACTACCAGCTGAACAGGTAACTTGATAAATATTTTTAAAGGACTTCTCAGATACCATGTTTGGAAGTCCATAGTGATGTATGACCCTGTGTTTAAACTTTAAAATTCTTAGTAAATGCTCAGTCAGTGGAAACACTTCATCAGGTTCAGTGATATAATACTGCCATATTATAATAAGTATAATATTATAAATATGACCTTGCCTATTATGTTTCAAGACATGCACAAATATTTAATTATATATTTTTTGAGAGGTTTTTGCTGTAGGGCGTGTGTGCTCGCCAGAAAGACAGAGAGAGACAGAGACAGAAAGTGAGAAATCATCCCCTTGGGGGTATGGCCATGCCACAATCCCTTCTCCTCCATTCTCCTCTCGGGATCTTGGGCACGCACGCACACACGCTCAGTGTGAGTTTAAGCCACCGGGTCCGGGACTTGAACTACTGTCGACTACATGGGAGTCCAATGACCCAGCCATTATGCCAACTGCAGGTCTTCAAATGTTTAATTTTTAAATAGCTAATAATCTATATCACTTTTATTAATTTATGTGTATTTCTTTTATTATATGGTGTGGCTTAAGTATACTATTTGGCAAATTTACTCCATAGTTTAAATTTTAAACAATCATTACATATTGAAAAGTGCTCTAAGGAATCTCTACTAAAGGATTGTGGGAAATTAGAATTGCCTCCAAGTGACTTGACATTTTCCAGGCAGGGTCTTTCCTTCCTTCCCCACCTTTCCTTCCTTCCTTTATTCCCCCTATTTTTAGTGAAGTCACTTGGCCACATCTGTTAAACCCTAGTTTATTCCATTTTATTGAACATCATTTTGTTCCTTGAAGTATAAATATATGTATCTTTGTGTGAGTTAGTACTTAGCAAACCCAAAGAAACTTTCTGAAATTCTGGCCCCTATGGGACCCTCAGTTGGGTGCTAATCAGATCATTATGTACTACACTAACAGATTTTGTGTTTTCATTCCCACAGCAGCCTGTAGGCCCCACCTGTAGGCTGTGCAGAGACAATCTCATAAACCTGCCAATACTGTGATTTTTAGCTGAATACATGTTTGTTAATAAATCTTTCATCAGATTATAATCAAAGAGCTCTTTCTGTTTATGACCCACCTAATGAAGGATTTGGGGCATCTGCTCATCAATTTGATGTTTATAAAGACAAAGCTAAAGGGTGTTAGTAAGTGTGTGTTTACCTCCTCAGTTTAGGTGAAAATGAAGCAAGAGAGGTAGTTAAGGGAATGAGAGTAATGTTCATTAAAAATAAGCTCCTGGCATGAGCCATAGTCCTATTAGCACAGAGAAGTATTATTTTGGTAAAATAGTAAAATATTTTGGTGTTTGTTTGGTTTTCTTAAGTCTTATAAGTCTACTAGAGTCTATAATTGTTCTTTATCAAATGTCTTTTTTGAATGTTTAGCTAGCAGCATTATCATCCAAGGATTTTGATATAGTTCTCTCAATTATAATAGAGTGAAGTTTAGAACTTGCTAGATTTTGCACTCCATATCAGTGTACAATAGAAATCCATAATGCCTTTTTTAATAAGGAGTTATTTATTTGTTTAATTCCACTTGTTATTATTATTTTTAATTTGACCAGACAGAGACAGAGAGAGAAAGAAAGGGAAAGTGAGAAAGCAAGCCTCCAGGTCTGGGACTCGGCTGGGAATCCAGCACTTTTAACCACCATGCCACTTGCTGGCCCCCATAATGCCTTTTTTATATTAATGGTTAAGTGTTCAGATTTCAATCTCATGGTTTGTGGTTGGAATTGCAATTAGTTAAGCCGTTTTCTTGTTACCCCCTCTTTATGAGATAGGTAAAGGAAGAGAGAAAAAGAAAGATAAAGATTACTATTTTTGACAGAGTCTCATGGTGTCATGATCCTCCTGCCCAAGTCTCCTAATTAACTAGGCTTATAGGAGCACACTGCCATGTCTGCCATGTCTAGATTGGCTTGGGAACCAAACCTGAACCCCCCCCATGAGGTTTCTAGTTTCTCACCCATTGGTGCTATCTGTGCACAACTGCAGCAGACCTTCTTGGTTTTCTTCCTTAATACATTGAGTGTAAATAATGGCTGTAGTCTGATATATGCTTTAGATTGACTAATACTTACTCTCCACTGAATACACCAAAAATTTTAAAAACTGAAAAACAAATATAGAGGGATTTATACACATATAAACGTACACACATGTAATTTGCTAAAACTATACAAGAGGCCATACCTTCTGCTAACTGTCTTCATAATTATTAATTTTGCATGGAGCTCTCAGTCCTGCCAAAGCTGTCTTCAGGGTCCAGTGCTCAGCTGCCGTTGACTGAGATCCAGACAAGTCTAGAGAAAGAGACAGGACACTGACCTTGGTTTCCTATGTTTCCTTCCAACTCTAGAGCGAGTTCTATTTCAGCTCCACAATCAACAAATAGCTCTGAAAACCAAATAGGCTACACTGTTGGAAGTCAGAGAGAGTAAGGTCAAAAGAAGCTCCCAAATGCTTAATATAAAGTCTTTTCATCGTCTTTGTGGAAATTTCCAGCCTTCACATTCATCCTTCAGGATATCCTCTTGGCCTGCTCTTATCACTAAAATCTTCCGGTTGCTCCAGTCTCCACCTGAAGATGACACAGCTGTATCAGGCTGGATGATCTTTTATGTTGTCTCTGCATTCACTGCTTTCTCTATTTCCTTTCCTTTATGATATTTTCAGCACCAGGAAGTTTCACTCACCTTGACCATTGTTTTCACACATTTGGGTTTTAGACACAGGGTTGTTGTTTAATCTGAATCCAAAGGATGGACAGGAAGGAAGGCAGACAGCAGAGATACCGTCCACTTCCTAACTGAAACATTGCACTCTATTTTCATGACTTTGTCACACTGCAGAAAAATGTAGGACATTCATTTGAAGAAGTAGAAACAGTGAGGCTATGTCATGTTCTGTTATTGAGAGTCTTAATAATAAAGGTAAAGAATCCTGATAGGAGGAATGGAAGAGAAACAAATAAGCTTGTTTTTGAATAAGACTATTGGCTTTTCTGATGACATATTCTTCTAATAAAGCCTGGGTTTGGCTCCAAATGTATATGCAGGTTCTTACTGCTAAAATTCTCATGAGTTGTTTAAGTAAAATTCACACTTGTTCCTGTTTTTATTATAGTTCTGCAGAAATAAGGGTGCCTAAGTGATGATTTAATATCGCTGGTGAACCTTTGGCATGTGTCTGTCTTGGGTTTTGTTTTGTTTTTTTAGATAAAGCTCTGGTGCAGGACTGATCTAGTTAAAAGTTTTAGTTTGGCCCCATACTGGATATGAAGCTTTGGGAAAAATAATGAACTTTCCTAAGTGGAAAGATGGGCATGTAATCAGCTTTGGAACCAATCCAGATCATGGGCATATATACCCAGTGAGTTCAGGGAGGTCTCTGAACACAAAATCTTCCCTATCTGGGTCAGCCTCATAGTGCTGCTTTACTGCTGTGCCACCATTACCCCCATCTTGCCAGAGTAATTGGTAAGACTCTTTTCCAGGGCCAGCCAGTAGTGTGGTGGTTAAGGCAACTGGTCTCACATGGCTGACTTTGTGGTCCAAGACTTGGACCGGTGGCTTGAAAACACATGGCATGAATGTGTGCCTGTTCAAAAATCTCAAGAGGAAAATGAAGAAAATGAGATTGCAGCATCTCTATTCCTCCTGGACAAGATGCTTTCTCATTTTCCCTCTCTCTCTGTCTGGAGAGTGCACATGACCTATAGCAAAATTTAGAAAAAAGAAGAAGGAGAAGGAGAAGGAAGGAAGGAAGGAGGAGGAGGAGGAGGAGGAGGAGGAGGAGAAAGAAAATGAATCTCTTCCAATATCCCAGAATCTCACACTTTAGATTTCCAACTAAGTTATAGGCTTCATTTATCACTATGGTCATAAGTCTTTATTCTTAACACAGAAGAATCAGTACTTCAATGCAATTTATTTCATTTCTGAACAATTTTTATGCATAGAAAATTTTTTCTTTGAATTAGCTAAAATTAGCCTCATCAAACTTAGCACGCTAAACAATCTCTTAGGTATTTGTGGATGGAGGTGTGGGCATAGTTGTCCTTAACTGAGTTGTTTCTTTGCCAACTATATTGGATTAGTTCTTCATTAACTTAGTTTAGGTCAGAAAATTAATGAATTGGTTAATTGACTTTAATCTAGAATCAACCATTTCTCCAACAATCACTGTTTCCTTTAATTGAAAAAATAATATTTAGATATCAAGATCTAGGGACAACCAGGTGTCATAGTGGTTAAGGCTGTGGACTCCCACATGGCCAATAGTGTTTTGAGTCCCAGACCTGGCAGCTTGCTTTCTCTCTCTCTCTCTCTCTCTCTCTATCTATCTCTGTGTGTGTGTGTGTGTGTGTGTGTGTGTGTGTGTGTGTGTTTCTCTCTGGTGAGTGCACATGCCCTATAGCAAAAACAATTAGAAAATAAATAAGTAAATGTTTTAAAAAAGAAATCAAAATCTGAGTGCTAGGGGTGATTACTAGTACTTGGGTATCATTGCTTTTAAACATGTTCATCATTTAAAGCTAGGAGATACATGTGTGCACATGTACAGTACAGATCTATATATACACATGTATATCTATTTCTATATATACATCCATATCTTAAAAACTGTGAATTCATGGCTTATTGACTCATAAGGTTTATTTTTATCCTTTTCCTTTTTTTGTTTGTAATATCTCCAACCATCAGAAACCTGGTTTTTATTTTCTACACTGTGTTCACTTAGTTTTCAGTGTTTGTGTACACATGAAGTAGTTTTATAGTTACTAACCTCTTCCCCTGTGGAAAACAAAGTATTTTTTTGAACAGTTCTTTCTGCCTTTAGCCTTTCATTATGTAATCAAAATAGTGTTTTCCAATCATACATAAAGTAGTTCTTCTCTTCCTCATGCTCTTCTCTGTGGTTATATTTTTCGTTTGTAATACAGATATATTCATATTTTATTGTTTGTTTCTGTTTTGAGTCCTTCTACCTTCCCAACCCCACTGTTTTGGTTGATTTTACTTGTGTATTTATTTTGGTGTCAGGTCAAACCCTACTGTGGTTCTAAGAAGACCACAGTAATAGTATATAGCTTGTCAGAACTATACAAATTTACATACTCAGATAATCCCCACTCCCTCCACATCACTCTAATCCTTTCTTATTCTCCCATTCTTTTCACCAGGTTTATATATATATACACACACATATACATACATACACACACACATAAACATATATATATATTTATTTTATGTAACATATATTATACATTTATATATATTATAAAAATATACATTTTATATAATATATATATATATATATATATATATACACACACATATATATATATTTATATTTTTCCATAGAACTCAGGCACTTGCCAGAGAGAGACACAGACAGAGAAGGGGAAAGTGAGAAATCATCCCCCTGGAGGATCACCATGCCACAATCCCTTTTCCATTCTCCTACTGTAATTTTGGGCACAAACACCCCTGCATGATTTTCAAGCTGCCAGGTCCAGGACTAATGGGAGTCCAGTGCCTTAACCACCAGGCCCCTGTACTGATCATGCATGTGTATATGTGCTAAATTCCAATAGGTTGGAAAGATGGAGGAGAAGGGATTGCAGTGTAATCATGTCCTATTGGGGGTATTTTCTCTACCTCTGTCTTTCTCAGAGAGTGCATGCACTCTCTAGTAAATAAAAAGCAGTTTTTTTTCCCCTTGCACTGAACTCATTGCACTCATTTCACTGAATTTCTATCTCATTGACACTTTTCTCCAATGTACAAAATCAACCTGTTTCTACTTTCTCTGGTGTTCACTAGCTGTGCAACTTTGTCTACTTCATCATTGCCCTGTTACTTCCATCTGCCAAGTGAGTTCACTTTCCTTGGCTCACAAATAGGAATGGAGTGAAGATATTGTAAGACAAAGGACAATTACACAATATAACACTCAAAAAGTACCCTTAACATGCAATATCATCAGATTTTATCCCTGCTAAGAAATAGCGTCTGAATTTCTACAATGGCTAAAAGTCCTTTCTCTTTGTTCTCATAGTACACTACTTAAATCTGTTTTATCAATTAAAATATTTATCACAATTATCAGTTCATATGCATGCTTATTTTAGGAGACAATGCACTTCTTAAATCCAGGAGCCACAGAAATTTATTTTCATACCTCTGCTCTTGGGTTCATAGTATTTTGCTCAATGAACTTCTTCAGTGGAAAAGCTATCTTTCTCCAGAGGCAGGTTTAGTTTTGGGGGGCTACGTCTTGCCCTGGTCTATAATCTATTATGTACTGGCCAGGCTCCCTGATGGTCTCTTTGGGTCACAATGCTGCCTATTTTTATAAAAACATTCTACAAAAATATCTGTGTAAGTAGGAAAACCTTAACCCCTCCTTCCAAATAGCGCCAATATTTTTGAAACTCCTTAATACAAAAGCTTCTCATCTCATAAACAGAAATTGAATAAAATTCAAATAAAATATCAGCACTCTAAGGGCTTTTAGAATTTGCTAGTACGTTCTATTCTGAAAGCGATTGTTCCCAGGAAGAAAGGGAAGGCTGAGAGAGAAATAAAAATGTTATCTTGATGAGTCCAGAGCATGAAAAGAGAATATAGTGTTCCTCATCTTTATTTATGACAGTGCAAAAATAATAAACACTCACTAGAAAGTGTACTTCTAATTTTGACTTTTGATCTCCTGGGCTAGCCATATGTGGTACATTGATAATCTTACCAAGCTGGGCTGTATCAGGGAACCATGCTCCCAGTCTGCCGCACCATGAGAGTAAGCAACTAATACTTCACAGTGTGCTGTGCTGTCAGGATTTTTTGGATGTTGTGTTTTGTGTTTTCACATCATATCTACCTTTCTACGAAACATCCATCTGTGGATAGCGTTCGACACTTAATCATAAAATATGCTTGTGTGAGATGACTTTTCCCAACTATAGGTTGATGTAAGTGTTCTGAGCACTCTTAAGGCAGGCTAGGGTAAGCCATGATGTTCTATAGGTTAGGTGTATTAAATGCATTTCAACTCACAATCTTCTCAGTTACAGTGGACTTATCAGGCCATAACCCCATATAAGTCAAGGAGCATCTGTACTTGCCTTACTGCTAAAGATATGTGTTGTTTTGTAAATCATGAAGGGCTTTTTCAGAGTGACAAATAGTATTAGTGATGGTGACTCTGAGAGTCATTTCATAAGCACTGGTTGCATCATGACACAATTGGCTGAGATGATTGAGACACAGATCTAGAGAGTACAGTCTTGGGCCTAGGCAAAACTTTCAGAATTCAGCACTTAACTCCAGCAAGGCTATCATACCCCCCTTCACCCCCACAGAACTATGACACAGGAAAGGGGCACACCCAGGGGTCACAGAAGAAAGCTATGAGGCCCCCAAGTGCTTGGCAGAATGCCCGGCATGCATTTCTTTTAACCAGAGAGAGAAGACAGATCTTTGTGGGAACAAGATTCAGAAACTCAAGAATACATTGGAACTGAGCCAAGTGTTGAATCCTGAAAGAAAAAGAGAAACTCCAGGCATTGGACCAATGTCCCTATTGGAACAATTGGGTTATATATATATATATATATATGCAGGTATATATATATTCACATGTGTTTATGTATATGTGCATATATTTATTTCATATTTCATAATTTGTAATGTTCAGACATATAACAGTTACACTCCAGGAGGTGGATTTAAACAAAGTCTTCAGGAATCTGAAGATTTTGTCCAATGAGTTTTATAATTCTGTCCTTAGAAATCAAAACTGGAGGAGACCTCAAAAGTAGATCCAGGCCTTATGCTTCCATTTTATAGAAAAGGAAAATAAGATTGAGGGAAACTATTCAATTTACTCAACATAATATGAAAAAAACAATTGGGAATTTTCCCAAATTCAGGGCACAGCCAGCCAGGCCACCTCCCCCATTTCATTTTTCTGTAGGCATCTGTGGACAGCAAACCAAGAGCTTGTAGCTTTGCCCTCAGACAGATTTAAGCCCCTCCCCTGCTTTTGTGGGGAATTAGGACAACTGTGAGATTCTGTATGCTTCACAGGAGGACACTGAGGTCTGGAGAGGTTAAGTGACTTGCCTAAGGTCACATATCTAAGAAACCAAAGAACATCTGTCTCTTAGTCATTGCAACCTCTCAAAGGGAAAGGAACTGATCAAGACTCAGGAAACCAAGAGTATGATTGACTCAGAGTTTTGCCAAGTTCTCACCACAGTCCCTCATGCTCCTGAACACTGGACTCCTTAGCATTGTGCAGACATTGCCTGCACTCCTCGTGCTTTTGTTCTTGTCTTTCCTCTTCACGGGCCTCTCATCTTTCTACTAGTCTGTTCCCAGTGGTAGACTTCTGGGTTAAGAATTTCCAAACACTTTCCTTACCCCACTTCTTTCTTAGAAGAGAAATTGCTTCTGTCTTCAAGGTTCTTTTTGTAATTTGTTCGAATCTCTGTTTCAGCAGGTAGAAGTCGAGCTGTGCTAGAATCATCTCTTTCTCTTGAAGAAGGCACGAATAGTGTGTATGTCTTCATGCAAGTTCTGTGAAAGTCCTGCCACACCAAGGGTATTGAATATACATTTGATGAACAAATATGAAATGAAGATTAGTCCAGGAATATTAGTTCTTTACCATGCGAGATACTAACCACACAGTTTGTGTGCACAGTGAATATTCCTGAACCTTGCATTACCTAAGACCTGGAACTACATTCTCTTTCTTATCACATCATACTCAGAAAGTTACACCTGTCTTGCCAAGATGCTGCTTCCCATTGATTAAACTGCCTGAGAAATCAGAGGGCAAAAATGTTTTGATAGAAAAATATTTTTATTCAAAAGTTGAATGAAATACAAAAAAGGTTCAAGAAATTAAGACAGAAGTGGGACAAACTAGTCTAGTTTGTGTATCTTGAAACCTCTCCTGAAGGTCTTTTACAGCTAAAACCCTCAGACTAAACTTCATATGGATGGCACAGGATCAGAATGGATAAAAATCCATGGATTTAAGCTATATCCATTGCCTTTTGTGACCATATTCACACATGAAGCTGTAAATCTGACAACACGTGGTATTTGGTTAGGGTGAAAACTGAGAGTTGGAGGTGGTGAGATCTCTCTTCCAGTTCTTCTTAATGGTCCCAAACTCAATTGTCCTTTGATCTTGGAATGGAGATTGGGCTTCCAGGAGAGAGCACCCAGGTGGCAAGATGTAAATAAAACAACATCCCAGGGTCCTACTGGGGCCTCTGAAAACAAAGTAAAAACACGGTTGGCTCCTGAGTTGACCAGACGTTAAATAATGAGTCTGGTCAGCAGAGTCTTCACACCTTCACATGGCAGGGTGATGGCCAGGACTAATGTACTTCCAAAAGGGTCACCAGCCTTCCCTTCACATAATCCTTTGATAGAATCACACTTATTCTTGTGCACAGGGATTTGATAATAAAAGAGATAATGAGAATCTCTGCCCTGGTTATCACCTGGTATTTTCTGTGAATTCCCAGGACCCATCCCAGAGTGAGTTTCTATAGGATGTTTGCAGAAAGGGGTTAAAAAAGAAAAAGTGGTTGGTCTGTGTTCTATCTCTTTCAGAAGGAAGCCAGAATCCAAGGAAGGAAATGGATCTGGGCCCTCCTGAAATCTTTAGATTTTATCCCCATGCAGGGACTGAGGCTGGCACTAGTGATTGAGACCTTGTCCTGCCCCGGCCTCGTGCCTGAGTGCCTTCCTGGAGCCTCCACCTAGGGATCCCAGGGCCTGGCAGCTGCTGAAAGAAGGAGCTCTGTGCAGAGCAAAGGCAGGCTTTATATAGGCCTTGGTTCAGACAGGGCCAAGTGGGCAGAGGTGGAGGCGAGCCTTGTCTCATTCACTCTCTTCTGCACAGAGCCTTTCTCACTTGGGTACTGAGGACTCACCCCTGCTGGCATAGGAATTCCTTCAGAGCAAGAACCAGCATTTGTGTATTTTGAAAAGTCAAGGGCCGGTGTTAAATGTTCCTACCTCTGAGAGAAAGCACATTGCCTTCCCTGCTGTCGTGCCGGGTGCTCAGGACTCCACTCAGGCCTGTTCGGTGCCAGGTTCTCATCCACGCTGAGGCCCCTGAGAACCAGCAGTGTGGCTCAGCTGCAGTTAATTTTCATTTGCTGTTTGTATATAAATGCTTTTAGTACTTACACTAAATTCAGATCAATTAAACTAATGTTGTTTGACATAATATTCCTTGTTCCAAAATCAATATCCCTTCATTTGACAGACTTATTCTTGAATTCAGGATGTTTATTGTTCTTAAAGCTTACCTATAGACCTGGTTTTTGTCTTTAATGATATAAAACAGGTCTTCCTCACAAACTGTATGCTAACGCGTAATGGGGTTCAAATTTCTCTGGTAAATATCTTTAATTGTACCATCATGCCTTTTAATCTCGGCAGCACGTGACTGCTCTTTCTCTGTCTCCATTTGTCTCCTTCATCTTAAATACATTCCTTTAATGGTATCTGTTTAGAAGGAGCTGGGGTGAATGAAAGAGCCAGACTAGGACTGAGGGCCAGAGCTCCCTCCTTCCAAGAAGCAGGGCCAACTGAGGGTCCCCAGCTGGGCTATTTGACTTACTCCTTGCCAGGCCTTAGCTCCCCTCTGCCCCCACCTAATCATCGTAAAGCAACATGCAGCTACTCAAATGCACCACGTTTTCTCATGTGGC
>NW_006159501.1:179626-191861 GCF_000334495.1 Tupaia belangeri chinensis | reverse complement strand
CGCTCTTCTCCCCCCTGCCGTTGGCGCTTATAAATCTTGTTATGTTTTCCCTGGCCTTTGTCCAGAGACAGGCCTCGTTGGGCTCTGGGGAGAGCAGCCTGGCGGTCATTTATCACTCTAGCAGTGGGAATGGGGGACTGAACAGTAGTTTTTTTGCCGTCACCATGGCAAAGGGCTGTGCACAGTCATCTAATTGGAAGAATCTGGCCCATGTTCCCATAATTGCCCACCTTGATCACTCAGCCCAGGTCAGACTTCCACTTTACAACCAAAGAAAGTGTCTGCTGGGGGAAGGACCTCGTGGTGATAAAACAGGAATGGTTAGTAATGTTTTCCTTTTTTTTTTTTTAGGCAAATATTTTCTTTAAATTAATAGTCATTGAAATGACATAAGATGGCATTAGTGAGAGCTTTAATCAGCCTCTGAAATGCACCCGACTTTGCTCTGTGACCAGCCCTAGACAGGATGAAGCCACGTGAAACCAGACCTGGGCTCTCCTGGCTCTCTCTTCCTATGGGAAAGGCTCCTGCAGCAGAATGTGCCCGGACTCTGACTGGGAAGGGAGAGGCTCTGCCCCACCCCAACGCTCACATACATGCACACAAACACTCATGTGCACATACATGCACACTTGATTTTTTTGATTTTTCCTTTGTTATTTTTTAAAGGAACATACATTGAGATCATGGATGGGATGAACCCAGGAGCTCTTACTTTTAATTTTTTTGATTTATTTTTATTTTTTAAATTTACATGTAATCACTATATATCTTTACAGTGTACAACTTTGCTTTTTCCAGCATGAATGTGGTGCGTATCAGTCAAGACAAAGACATTACCACATACATTATCATCAGCAACTTTTCTGTGTCAGTTAAATGTGTTATTTTTCACCTATTTCCCTCCCTCCATTACCCACCCCCATATTACCTCTATCCTTACTATCTCCAGTATCTACAGGTGCTCTCCCTTCCAGACTTGCAGTGTCTGCTATATAGCGCAGACATTTGGTGTATATTGAGTGGGGACATGCAAAGTCTGTCTTTCGTAGTCTGACTTGCTTCATTTAACATTAAATCTTCCATTTTCGTCCACTTTGTATCAAATGTCAGGGTCTCATTGTTTTTTTATGGATGAATAGTATTCCATAGAGTACATAAACTACATTTTTTTCAATCCACTCATCTATTTTTGGATATTTGGGTTGATTCCATGTCCTAGCCATTGTAAATAACACTGCAATAAACAGATGTGTGTTTTTCTGACTGAGGGTTTTCCTATCCTTTGGGAAAATACCTAACAGTGGAATTACTGCATTACGGGAGTTCTATTTGTAGGTTTCTGAGGAACCCAGGGCCTCTTAACTTCAAGGTTCTTAGTGAAGAGGGAAAGTAGGGGAAATGGTTTTGTGGCGTTTTGTTCTCTGAGCACAGCTTAACTTTTGTTCTATACAGAAAGCACGATTTCCTTTTCCTAGGCTTCCCTCTCTATTTTTTGTCATGTTTCTATCTACACATGAGTTTGTTCTTTCTCCTTTTCCTTCTTATCTCACCCCTTCCTCCACTTGTCCACAGTCTCCCATCTGGAATAACCTCCAGAATGCTCTAAACAAGGTTGTTGTAAATATTCTACAGTTTAAAGAAGAATGAATGGTGCTGGTTGATACAAAATGCAGGGAAAGCCTTCTGACAGTCCTTTTCTTCAGTGTGCTTGTTTATTCCCATGTGATGCCATGGGTCTTTCCTTAGCAATTACACCCGGCTGTATTTTATTTCCATTCCTTGTGATTCCCACTGTGTCCAGGTGATTGCTCTGTCCTCATCTGCTGAGTCCTGTTCCTGTGGGGATCTCTTCTGGCTATGAGAAGAGGGCTTACCCTGTCACAGCTTGGAGAGAAGATTCTAAGGGTCATTGGCTTCTCATTCAGCTCCATTGCAACAGAGCTCTCAGCTGAGTTGGGGTGGAAGGCCATGGAGCATGTCGGGAAGGGCAAGGGGCACCCTAGTCACTCACTGTAATGGCCTAGAGAAGGTTGGGGAGAAGAAAGCCTGTGCACAGATTCTCTAGAGATGTCCCTTATCCACCATCCTACAAAGGGGAGCATGGGCCTGCTGTATCCTGATACCTCACAGATGACCAGAGAGCATCTGTAATTCTCAACACTGCACACAGCAATGTTTTAGTAGTTATTTTTTGTGCTGTGTTGTTTAGTTATTTAATTTCCACCATTTTTAAAAATATATATATATTTTTTCCTATTTAACTTTATTTATTTATTATTTTAATTTGACCAGAGAGGGGCATAGAGAGAGAGAAGGAAAGAAAGTCAGAAACAAGCTGCCAGGTTCAGGACTTGAACTGCAGTGGGCCATGTGGGAGTCTAGCACCCTTAACCACCATGCCACCTGCTGGCTCCCTAATTTCCACCATTTTCACACAAGGTGGGAAGGGCTGTGATTGTCATGCACATTTCACAAGATAGGGAGAATGAGTCCCAGAACAGTGACATGTACAAGGTCACAGAACTGCATGAGGAGATGCTAAGATTCGAACCAAGGTTCCAGTGTTTGCTTCATGGCTCACACCACTGCCTGAGGTTGAATGCATTACTTTTCTTTTATTTTTTCTTTTAAGAATTATTTATTTAACTTTATCACTATCATTATTATTTAATCTGCTATAGGGCATATGTACTCACTAGAGGGGGGTGGGAGAGAGAGAGAGAGAGCAAAAGTGAGAAAGCAAAGCAAGTTGCCAGGTCCAGGACCTGAACTGCAGCCAACCATGTGGGACTCCAGAGCCTTAACCACCATACCACCTACTGGCACCCATATGCATCTCTTTTCAAAGGAGAGCATCCTTTCCTGTCTTTGCTTCCCTGATGGCCTCTTTTAGCCTAAAGTACTTGATATAGGCTCACATGGCTTAGATGTGCAGAGCAGGATTTCCCAGAGTGCTGACCAGAAGTCATCCCTGTGGAAAGAGGGACTTGCTGGAACAGGCAGAGAAGCAGCTTTCAGGCTCCGGGCCATTAGCAGTCCCTAACTTCCTAATGACAATAATACTTGAATACTTGCTGGCTTTAGAAGCATTCAAACATGTGTGGACTCCCCTAGACTCTGTGTTTAGGTTGAGTGTATGTCTCATTTCCCACTTACCTAAAATATGTTTGGTGGAGATATAAGAAAAGTACAAATAAGATGGCCTAGTTCAGCAATGGACACAATGCAGGGGGCGGTAAGGGGTGAGTAAAAGTCAGCCTGAGTCTTCTGTTTTCTTTCTTTCTCTCTTTCTTTCTTTCTTTCTTCCTTCCTTCCTTCCTTTCCTTCCTTCCTTCCTTCCTGCCTTCCTTCCTTCCTTCCTGCCTTCCTTCCTTCCTTCCTGCCTTCCTTCCTTCCTTCCTGCCTTCCTTCCTTCCTTCCTGCCTTCCTTCCTTCCTTCCTGCCTTCCTTCCTTCCTTCCTGCCTTCCTTCCTTCCTTCCTGCCTTCCTTCCTTCCTTCCTGCCTTCCTTCCTTCCTTCCTGCCTTCCTTCCTTCCTTCCTGCCTTCCTTCCTTCCTTCCTGCCTTCCTTCCTTCCTTCCTGCCTTCCTTCCTTCCTTCCTGCCTTCCTTCCTTCCTTCCTGCCTTCCTTCCTTCCTTCCTTTCTTTCTTTCTTTCTTCCTCTCTCCCTCCCCTTCCCTTCCCTTCCCTTCCCCATCCTTCCTTCCTTCCTTCGTTCCTTCCTTCCTTCCTTCCCTTCTTCCTCTCTTCCTTCCCTTCCCTTCCCTTCCTTCCCTTCTCTTCCCTTCCCTTTCCTTCCTTCCTTCCTTCCTTCCTTCTTCCTTCCTTCCTTCCTTCCTTCCTTCTTCCTTCCTTCCTTCCTTCCTTCCTTCTTCCTTCCTTCCTTCCTTCCTTCCTTCTTCCTTCCTTCCTTCCTTCCTTCCTTCTTTTTTCTTTCTCGCTCTCGCTCTTTATTTTTTAGTTTTAGTTTTCCTATAGGGCACAGGTGCTCACCAGAGACAGAAAGAGAAAAAGGGAATGTGAAAAATTAACTCCGCCCCCCACCTAGGAGGAATAGTTATGCTGCAATTCTTTCCCCTCCATTCTTCTCTTGGGTTTCTGGACACACGTGTACACATATGCACCCAGTGTGTTTTCCAAGCTGCTGGGTCCAGGACTTGAACTGTGTAGTCAGCCACTTGAGGTACAACTGCCTTAACCTCTTGCCATTTGCTAGCCCCCTGGATCTTTCCTAAGGGGAGATTTGAAGGTGATAGACTAGAAAATCAAGGCTCAGGATATCCAATTCTGGATTAGATGACCGTTTTGTGCTTGAGTTCATGTTATTTGGCTGTCTCTAAAATCAGGTTAACTGTTTAACAGACTCTGAAGGCCAAAGTCTGAAAGAGGGAAAGTTCTTAAAGGAAATCCTGTCAGGAATTTGGGTACAAGTTTGTCAAGTGGACACTTGATTTATCCTCTTTCTGTGTGAGAAAAAATGTTCCAAAATGATATAAAATCCAGTGAAAAGCATAAAGATGTCAAAATATAGAGCACCTCTAAGAGAATTTATTTAATTCAAATTCAAAGTAATTTGAAAACAATTTACAAAACAACTTTACATTCATTATTTTACTTCTTCCTTACTATGGCCTAGTAATATAGCATTATAATCATGCCTACCTTGTGGATGTAAAAACTGAGATTCAGAATAGTGGAGTGACTTCTTTAAGACAAAGTGCAATTGATAAATTGGGATCTAGCTGTGCCAGACATCCCTTCTCTTTTTTTCACTTAAGGATACATATCTGATAAGGATGACCTAAACGTGAAAATAATCCTTGCAAACTAGTGTCAGTTCCCCATAAATACTAAATAAGATTGACATGAAGGTGGCTTAAGGCCCAGTCATAATGGCACAGCAACAGTACACTGTTCAGCAGTACCGGAGGCCATATGGAAGTTCAGGGCTCAGTTTCCAGGTCATCCTGTACACACTGGGCATGGGCAAAGGATCCTGACTTGCTGAGAAAGGCTAGGGGAAAGATTGTAGCCTCACACTGTGTTAGAGATTCTTGTCTCTCTCTTTCTCACTTTTTCTCTCTCTCTTTCATAAGGTAGATAAATAAATAAATATTTTAAATATTGGGTTGTCAGAAAATTCATGACATATTTTTGAATATTAAAACAGAAAAATGCATCATGACTTTTCCAATGACCCAATAAAATCTCAGAACTGGACTTGGGTCCCACACTCAATAACTGAGCATTTACTTCCATATCGTGTAGGTCTTGGGATAAAGAAATTTGTAAACAAAGATAGTATATTAACTCTAAAAAGAATGAAGATCTTAGTAAAGGGAACGGAAGTTCTGAATAAGGGTAAAGAGAATAAATACTGAATCAGAAAAGTAAAATAGGGACCAGCAGATGGCATAATGTTTATGTCGCTAGACTCCTATGTAGTCAACCATGGTTCAAGTCTTAGACCTGGCAACTTAAAACTCATGCCGGACATGTATGCATGTGTGCCCCCAAATCCTGAGAAGAGAATGAAGAAGGGATTGTGGCATGGCGGTCTCCCCTGGGGGGTGATTTCCTCCCTTTCTGTCTCTCTGTGTGTCTCCGGTGAGCGCACACGCCCTAGAGCAAAAATCTCTTTTAAAACAAAAAAAAAGAAATGAAATGAAATGAAATGTTCTCTTGGTGATTTCCATGAAGGGTTGATGTCCTCCCTGGTAAAATAGATCTGTTTTTTGCATTGATGGGCTATCCTCAATCCCATCCAATGTTTGCCTTCCAATATCTTCTCAAAGCATACTTTGCCTGTAGCGCTGTTCTCCTTTAATTATAAAAACCCAGTGCACTATTAAGAGAAATGCATGCCATATGTTTCTGATTCATTCAGACTTAAACCCTCAGCCTGCTGTTAGCTAAGAGAAATGCAATATTCAAGAACTCATCTTAATAAGTAATGTTAGCAAGAACCCTCTTAAGAAACAAGTTTTGATTTTGCTGGGAATAGTGAGAGAGTATGACCCCTGAGCGGTTTGGGTAAGAGTTGGAACTCAGCCACTGTGAACTGCAAAGTGAGGAGTGTATTGTGAGAAGCACAACTTCTTCAGTCTCGACTGAGGATCAATCTTTGTCAAACTGGAGTTAGTTAGGTCTCCAGGGAGCAAGGGGAAGTAGTAATTTAGGAGAAAAAGAGCTGTTACCTAGGGCTGCTATTTACCTTACAGTAAATATAGGGGAACCGTGGTTAATAAAATAGTTATATGTTTTCCTTTAAAAAATAGCCATAATGTATGAAATATATAAGTATTCAGTCTTTAAAACAAAACAATAGAGCTTGTGATTTAATAAAAAAATGAAAAAAAAAGTTTCCTCTTCATTGTTTGCAAACTTTATTCCATTTAGTTATTAATTGTGTCAATTTTTTTAAAGAGGAGTATTCATCTTTTACTGTGAACTTTTTCCCCCTTGGGATGATTATGTTAAACATTGCATTTAACCCACACATTAGAGGGAAAAAAGTAATATTTCTGTTGGTTAAAACTGTTGGATTGACTCACATAATGGAAAACTGGCTAACTGGAAGTGGGGGAAGATATTTCAGTAAAAACAAACAACCCAGAAAAGGATTAGCTCCAGCCTCTTCCCAGCAGCGAACTTGGGTTGACTTGGTATCTTCTTGCCCATCCCAGAAGAGCCTGGAGAGGCTGGAGGAGGCAGCGAGGAGACTGGCTTGCTGGAAGCTACTGCCATGAAACTGGCCTCTGTCTTCTAACCTAACATTACCTCTTACTCAAGAGACTCTGGGCAAAATGGCAAAGAACAAAGAAATTCATTTCTTGCCCCCCCCCAGTTTTTCTTTCATTATGTCGTGTTGAATATAAATCTACCATTGGCTGTATTTTTTTTTTCTTTATTATGCCATGTTACTGTGTATTTTTTCTCCTGGGTGACAACACAAATCTAATTCTCGATGTGGAATAAGGCTTCATTTTTTTCTTATGGGAATGTTAGATCTTAGACTTTAATAGTACTTGCTATATTGTCAAAGCTCAATAATAATTGTTGAATGTTGTTGAAAAATTCTTTAGGGGGTGACAAAAAACAAAAATGGTGAGAGGTGGCAAGTGTAGTGGGTCACATGAATATTTAAGAATTAGATATTTGGATTCCAATACTAGATTTGCCAGTGATTAGTTATCAGGTTGTATCTCATGCTATTTATGAAGTACACATAAACATGCTATTTAAAATTGTTGTGGAAGAATTAATGAGTGTGCATATATATAAATCCATATTCATTGCCAGCATTTAGGGAATGATTGTTTGGAACAATGTGTAGCATGGTATATAGAGTCCAGATTGCTTGGGTTTAAGTTCTGATCATTTAACTACTAATTTAGATAAGTTGCTAAACCTTAATGTCTTCATGGTAAAATAAAGGGTTGTTGAAAGGATTAAGTAAAGTGTTTTGTTTTGTTTTTAATGTGTAGTTTGTATAGATGATTAGTAAGGCAGATAACATCAGGCCTGCTTCTGAAAATATTGAGAAAGTCTCTTCTTCAAGGAAGTCCAAAGCTTTTAGTTTATGAGATGACTTCAGTGACTATATTTTCAGGGAAAATTTAAAGGAAATCACTATTTCAATCAGTTACAATTCAAGAGGAGAGAGAACTTAATAATTTGCTAACCACATAAGCTTCAACAGTGCCTTTTATTAGCAGAGCAGACCCAAAACTATCTTGCTCCTCCATGACTTTGATGAAAATAAACCTTTTATTGATGAGAATGTGTAGTTATAGTGAAGGCTAGAGAAATGTATCAATGTACAGTATTTAGGAATGATTTCCCCTTCAACAAATTCATCTTTTAAAATTTGAGAATGAAATGTTGAAGATTAAAATTGTGATATTTTTCCCATTGCATGTACTTTTTGCCAAAATTTCCTATTTATTCTTGCTTATCAAAAGATTGTTGAGTGATAGTGTTACTCAGTTTCTGCCTTGGCTTCCAACCAAATATTGGTTTTGATAATTACTCATTCAGCAGTAGGTCAGAACCACATTTTACACTGAATTTGTAGCCCTTAGCTAGTATCCAAAAAGTATAAAAAGTACTCCACATATGAATGTCTTAGTAGTAGTAGTGAGGGTGATGGGTGGTTTCCCTAGTGATATGGACATCATAGCATGCAGGAGGTTGTCTATTGATTTAGCCTGGATCTTGGGCATGTTCCTCTTCTCTCTACTATGATTTACCCATAAGTGGGTGAATGTCAGACTCCACACCTCTGACGCAACTCTCTACTCTCACTGAGCACTCAGGACTTTCTCCCTCTGTCATTGTGGATGTAGTGTGAGTCTAGGAAACAGCCATCCCTAGTGCCCTTTGGGATTAAATCTTTATTCTTCAAAGTTTTAAGAGTCAGATTCTCAGTAAAGTAAAAGAGCTGAAGTCATCAGATGAAGAGAGAATAGAAGATTCCTTTTCTGATGCTGAAGTAGTGATATGAATATATTTTCCCAAAGAATAGCCTAAATCTGTCTCAGATAATTTAACATGCCATCTAAAACATAAACTCAAAAAATCTCAGAAGACCTAGATGTAAAGATTTGGGAGGCAATGGTATTGTGCCAAGGGGTGGCACAGAAAAATCTGTGCTGTATAGTGCTCCGTTTCTTCATCAAAGAAAACAATATGAATGAACTGGACAGTTAACTGATCTGTGTGTTCCAAGTCTTTACTAAGTATCTCACCTACATTTCTATTAACTGCTCATTACACCACTGCCAGATATGCAATAAAACATTCTTTTTATTACCTTTAAGAGATTTTTGCCTTAGGGCATGTGTACTCATCAGAGAGACAGAGACAGTGAAAGGGAAAGTGAGAAATCACCTCCTAGGGGGGCAATCCCTATGCTGCAGTCCCTTCTCCTCCATTCTCCTCCCAGGATCTTGGGCATGCATTTAAGCACACTCTCCCAGAGTGATTTTCAAGCCACTGGGTCTGGAACTGGACTTGGTGTTAGCTGTGTGAGAGTTCAGCAATGTAACTGCTGTGCCATTTGCTGGCCCCTAAAACACACCCATTCTTGATGAAAAGCTGCATTTAAGAGAGATAAAGACACATGCTAAAAAGCACAGTAGAACACTGTGACTAGGGATCCCCATGACCCTGGATTTAGCCTCTGGTAGCAAATATGGATACACTTCTTATTCACCCTGTTGTCTCTAGCAATTTTCTCATCTATAAAATGTAGTTGATAATAGTGCATGTACTTGGGAGTTTAACTCTTTTTTTTCTTTTCTTGTGTTTGTGTATGTAGTGGGAGGAAATGGCTCTTAAACATGATCTAATAAACCAAAATATTCTGAATAGATGTGATTTGGAGAGGCTGGTCTTGAATTCTTACATTGCATGAACTCTGCTCTGCAGTGAAGACCATGGGCCATAAGATTTAGCCACTTCCCACCACCAGCTCATAAAATCCTTTGATGTGGGGGTGTTGAATCTCTGGAGCAATTTAAAGTCTTCAAGAAATTCCATAACAACATCACCCCGATTCTCATAAACTTTGCCTCATATGTCTCCTGGTGTTGCTAGATTTTGTCAGATAGATGGAGGGAAATTTCCATTTTCCAAGTTCAACATCAACAGTCTTTTTCCTTGCAAAAACTCTGCTCTTTATGGTTCTTCACTTGCTTTAGGAATGCAGACAGAGAAGAAACAGGTAGCTCACAGGCTGCTTTCTTTCTTTATGCAGAGCGCTTACAGACTGAATTAGAATTAGGACAAAAAGGATCTGCAAACAGCAACCTGTCACCAGTCAGAGAGGAAAAGAGAAGAAAGGGATCTGATTAGAAGAAACAAGTGGTGAGTTTGTGTGTACCTCCTACATCAGTGGTTCTTCCGAGTCAGGTAGAATTATAGCCAGGGAAATGAATAATTGTTGAATTTACTACAAGTTTACCTGAGATTAAGAGTGAGTTGAATACAGCCAGTATCTTTTGTTCCAATATTGACTTAGTCTTGTTGTCACAAATCAGCTATTGATTTTGGAGGTCCCTATTAGAATCAGGGAAGATAGCTAATCCCTCTTTCATGTTTGTTTATATACCATATTTGGCCAGAGCCCAGGATGCACTTTTCACCTTGGTCTGTAAGTAGGGAGGCAAACACATGACCTCAGTATGAGAAGCCATCGGGCTGGTCACTCTCCACTGTTTGTTTAATTTTGCTTTGACTTCTGCCTGCCTCCTAATCCTAGGTATTCGGACATGTTACAAAAAGAAAGATTGAGATCAAAGCACTGTTCATGATTTTACTAGGGGGCACCTCTGAAAGCATTTGTAGGACTATGTGTATGGCTAGCACTGTGATCTCTAGAAAATACTTTGCTCTCCAAATTGGGGCCAACAGATTTATCACTCATGAGGCCCTCACTCTCCAGGTCAATCTAGGGTTATTTTTGTGTATTGTGTGCAAAGACTTGGTAGTTCTATTACAGAAACCCAAAGAGCAAATATTTATAACATGCTTTATGGATAAAAGAAAGCATTTCTTTTTTTTTATTTTAGACTTCCCTATAAAAGTAAGTTAACTTTATTATTGTCTGCCTGGAATCCTTATCCCTGGGCAGATTTCACTCTCAGTCACCAGCATTGTAACAGTTTCAAGATGATGGATGTTTTTGTCTTCTGCTCTGTGGAATTTCAACTTCTGCTCTGTTAAAGGCTAAGTCTTGTTACAAATGAGCTCCGAGGGGCAGTCTGATTGGTTTTGTTTTATTTGCATAAGGATTTTTCATAGGGGGAATATCAGCATCTTAAATATATAAATGACTTTATTCTGATTTTATTGAAAGCATGGTGATTTTTGTATTATTTGAGACATTTATGTTTAATTCTGCAGAATCCAGAGGGACTATAGTACATCATTTTAGAGCACAGTATTTGACACACTTAGATTTAAATACTGACTTACTACCTGTGTGTCTCTGGGCGAGCAATTTTACCTTCCCATCCAGAAATAAGTGAGAGTAATATTGGCGTTCACCTCACATGCTTATTTAAAGGATAAAAAAAAATGAATGTTAGATATTTAGCACTTTGCTAGAATATGAACAAAAGTCAGCTAGTTCCAGAACCTACTTTCTTATCCCCTGTTATATCTTATGTATTCATTTTATTTCTTTCTACTAGTACTTTGACACCTTCATAAATGAATGTGAAGATCTCCTCAAATCCTGTAAATGAATAAGTGAACGGATTAATAAATTAATTTTAATAAAACCTTAATTAGATAATTACTTAATTTTTAAAATTTTTTGTTTAGTTTTTTAACTTATTTTATACATACAATCACTGCATATCACTATAGCTTATAAAATGAGTTTTCCCAACATGAACACACTATATATTAGTCCAGTTAAAGGTATTATCATACATGTTATCATCAACAGATAATTTTCCATTTTTGTATCCCTTAAATGTTTTACTTCTTTGTTTGTCTCCTTGATTCCCTTGTAAATGCTTTGTGGTCTGTTTTTTGTCACACTGCCCCTAGAAACTTCCTTCTCCAAGGTCATATTGAATAGAAAAATGACTGACATGAACAAGAAGTAAGGAACCAGCTAGAAAACTGTTGCAGTGGTCCATGTGAGTAGCATGGGGAGCTAGGACTAGAGGATTAATAGTGAAAATGGAGATAATTAGGTACATTTTATGATATTTTGGTGATAAATTCATAAGGACATAGTAGTTGATTGTATGTGAAAGCAAAAAAGAATAGAAGACTCTTAGTTTTGGGTTTGAATAATTGGTGAATGAAGGGTAAAAGTGAACTTGGAGCAGGTTTGGAGAAAGGCATGGAAACGATAAATGGTTTTATTTTATTTTTTTTCCTAGAAGGGAATTGTTAGGTGGAGATAGCAAAAGATTATAAGGGTCTAAAGCTCAGAGAAAAGTTGTTGGGATGAAAATAATATGTGAAGTCATAAATTACATTTACTTAGGAAGAGAAGGAAGCACTTTTGAAGGTGTATCATTTAGGAACTGAGCAGAGAAGAAAGTGACAATGACAACAGGAAGGAATGGTAGTGAGGTAAGAGTAAAATAAGAAATGTGCTGTTGCAAGAAATTACAAGTGTACTCCTTTAGATGCTTTAAGACTATTATTCAACTGAAAGTTTCTATACTTTGATATACGCTGCCTCCACTCTCTACAAGACATTCATC
>NW_006159501.1:165623-179595 GCF_000334495.1 Tupaia belangeri chinensis | reverse complement strand
TTCCTCCTTGACAAACTCTTGCTATTCCTTTAAGACTTAGTTTAGTTCCTTACTTCTCATTTCCCAGATGATTGTTCCCATTGCATTGTGTCCCTACCCCTAGTTTAGCCCAATCTTTGGGTGCTTGAGATAGTATCATCTAAATGTTTTATTATGTCTCTGATTCAACTAAGTTAAATCTCTTGAAGACAGCAACTAAGTCTTATTCCTGGATTTGCAGTATCTAGCACAGTGATTGTGGAAAAACTACTTGACCATCATTAGTTGAATAAATATATAAACAGCTTCCTCGTTGAACTCTGGAATCTAATTTCAAACTATTTAATTTCAAATAGACAACTTGACCTAGAAACCAAATGTTGAGTTTCACCTATATCTCAAATTCTATATATCTTAAATAGAAGTCCTTCACTTTTCTTACTATCACTTTTTTCTACTTTTATGTATGGTGCCAATATTCTCAGGGAAGCATGTGTCAAAACAAGAAATAGCACTTGACTCTTCTCTCAATATAGCCAAACAGCCTCTATTCCTCTCCATTTTCTTTCTATATCTCTTGAAGTTGTATTCTGTTTCTTCTCCCTAGTTAGCAACTTTCCCAAAGTCTTGAGCTATTCAGATACAGAGCCAGGATTGGAATCCATTCTGTCTGACTCACTAAGTCATATTACCTTTCTGGCTTGTGCTTGGGAAACTGGGATCCTTTGATAATGTGGGAAGCAATTCCAAAGAATATAACTTGTAATTTTCTGGAACACTTTGGAAGGGAAAATACTCCATGGACTTTTGTTTTGTCTTATGTTTGAGACATAAACTAGCTATTTTATGAGGCATTGACAGAGAAATAGATGGATGGATTGGTTTATTTCCCTCAATAGAATGTACTCTCACAAGTGTCTAAGGATATAAAAGTTTATAAATACAATAAAGTGTTTTTATCTGAAATATTTCTATTAGACATCATAAACTACACTAAGTAGAAAAGCTTCTAATTTCTAGTCCCAAATTTTTATTGTGCGTTTTAATGTCTTCTAAGATTAATTTGCTTTTTAAGATCTTATCCTAGCCACAGGTAAAGTTTGAAATTCTGAATTTTTATACATTTTTGTCTTAACTCTAGGTTATATACATTAACTGTTTAGTGACAGAATGTATGTTATTAAATGTACAGTTAGCTTAGTAAGTACATATGCAAATATATATGCACAGTAGTATCAATGAACAGATCTTGTAAAGATAGAGAAGTTATCACACTGTGACACTGAATCACCATTAATGGCCACTCCATATGCAAAGCTATGAATTTGTACATCCTTCCTTCTGATTTCCATTCTACCCAAATTCTTCTCGTAACTTTTCCTCAAAATCACTGGTTCTACCAGTTTACTTGCTCCCCTACTTTCAAAAATCTGTAGTTCAGGCTTCCAAATACAGTTTGAACCACTTACTACTGAGTATATATTCCTGCAATAAATACAATAAAAACTGCAGGAACCAGCAGTTAGCGTAATGGCTATGTCGCTGGACTCCCACGTAGTCCACCGCGGTTTGCATCCCAGACCCGGTGGCTTAAAACTCACTCTGGGCACGTGTGCGTGGGTGCCCAAGATCCCGAGAGGAGAATGGAGGAGAAGGGATTGCAACATGGCCATCCCCCCTAGGGGGTGATTTCTTGCTTTCTGTCTCTAATGTCTCTCTCTGTCTGTCTGGCGAGTGCATGTGCCCTATAGCGAAAATCTCTCCAAAAATAAAAAAAAAAACAATAAAAACTGAACAAAAATATATAAAATGTTGACTATGAAAATGTACAACAGAAAGTACAGTCCTATGATTCATGAGAGAACGTGGTGTGTGTGGGGGGAATTAGATGGTACCTATGATTATCTCAGTTTTATTCCAGGAGGAAATTTCTGAAACATGGTATGAGAAGGGGAAACCCATACAGAGAATCGTAGTCCCATTGAAATGAAGTAAAGAATAAAAAGCTTATAAAAACTGAGGCAATTGGCATTTGTGTGACAGAAGACCAGATGTGAGAAAGTTAAACAGACAAGCGAAAAATTGTGGTTTGAGTTGTGTGCCCTAAGTCCTATGTTGACACTAACTGCCAATATAATGATATGTGGAGGTGGGGCCTGTGGAAAATAACTAGGTGTAAATAAATTCATAAGGAAGGGATTCTAGTGATGGAATTAGTGCCCTTGTTTGCAGAGCACTGTTGGCTTTCTCTCTTCATGCATTCAGAAAAAAGAGGTAATGTAAGTAAAAAATAATAAGGCCATTTACAAGTCAAGGAGAGAACCCTCATCAGAACTTGACCATCCTGGCATCCTGGCTGTGGACTTCTAGTCTCCAGAATTGTGAGGAAATGAATCTGTTGATTAACTTGTCCATTTTATGGTATGCCATTATAGCAGCCTGAGTTGACTGATACACAGATGAAGAGTGATGCTCTCACATCGACTATTAACTATCTCCAGATCATCTTTTTTTTTAAAGAGGTTTTTGCTATAGAGTGTGTGTGCTCATCAGAAAGACAGAGAGAGACAGAGAGATAGAAAGCAAGAAATCATCCTCCAGAGGGGATGGCCATGCCTCAATCCCTTCTCCTCCATTCTCCTCTCGGTATCTTGAGCGCACACGCACATTCACCTAGTGTGAATTTAAGCCACCAGGTCCTAGACTCGAATTGTGGTCGACTACATGGGAGTTCAATGACATAGCCATTATGCTAACTGCTGGTCCCCCTCCAGATCATGTTTTTGAAATGCAATTTTTTTTTTAATGTTAAATCTCGCTTAAAGTACTTCAGTGTCTTTTCATTGGGTTTAAGAAAAAGATGGATCCTCATGTGACTCTCAGGACTTGGCATTTGTCTCCTTTGCACTACGCTGTTCCTTGCTCACTCAAGGGCATGTTCATTTGTGCAAAGGAACAAAAGAAGTGTTTTTATACTTGTCTGTTAAAAGAGCAAAGGCATTACATGTCCTACCATTACTGTAAACAAAGATTAACAAATTATTTATAATACATCTCATCAATAAACTGAGCAAAGGAGAGTTCTGACAGAAAGATTTTAAAAAATACTCTTCGAGAAGGACACAATTCAGCAATCTTGAACTACCACTATGTTCTAGTCTGGATGAGTATAACAATACTCATGCTGAATACCAGAAGTTAAATTATACACAAATAAACATATCTTGATATAAAAGCATTTCTGCTTTGAAAGTGACCATACACCCAAATATTCTCATGTATTTCCAATAGGCTGTTTTTAAATTCCTTAGCCACCAGTATTGGAGAACTGAGGGCATGGAATTCTTGTTAACAATATGCATTGCTCAAACAGTTATAAGACTAAAGAAGGTAGTAGTCTTTGGGCCCATGTGAAGGCATTTGAATGTGGTTAATTCTATTAGTGATTTTATATTCATGAAGGAGTTTTTAGTAGTTTATAGAGGCCCATGGGTTCAGCTGGTCTCTCTCTACTACATTTCTGCCCCATTTCTCTAAGTCATTTCTGTTGATCAATGTCCTTTAGAAAAGCTGAGCATGTCTTAAACTTGGAAGCAAGCTCTTCTGTAGCATCATGTAACTTTTGCTTGAAAACTGGAAAGATGGTTTTCTACAGCTTCCTACAGTGGTATTTGCCTTTCTTGTGAAAATACTTAATCTCATGGAAACATTTTCTAAAATATTTAAATCTGTTAAATGTGATTTTATGCCCCTTCCATCCCCAGATCCCCAACAAATCTTAGTAGTCTACTCCTTTCCCTAATGTTTGTCTGAGTTACTTTTCTTGTATCTGAGTTTTATTTTTTTTTCTGATTAATCTCCTTAGTTCTTTCAATTATGTTCCATGTGCAATTTTTAATGAGCATATATTAATTATACATGTTTATGGGGTATATTACATTAATATAATGTGTAATGATCAATTCAAGGTGATTAGCATATCTATCATTTCAAATAGTTATCATTATTTTGTAATGGGAGTATTCAAAATCCTCTCTTTTGGCTATTTTGAAATATACTTTGAATGATCATTATCTGTAGTTACCCTACTGTTATATGGAACACTATAACTTACTCCTTTTATGTTTCTTTAACCTCTCGAAAAATGCCCTTCTAAAAGCATAGTCCTCCAAGTGGTTAGTGTTGATCCAGGTGGACACTATTCACGTGTTTTTGAACATTGAAGGTGTTCTTAAGGAAGTGGCATTTAAACAAAAGCCAATAGTGGGGGAGAGGTACACAGGTAGAGAGAGAGAGAGAGTTGGTGGAATAGTGCAGAACCTTAGAGGTTTATGCATCACGAGTGTCAATAGGTCAGCAAATGGAATATGTCATACTAAGGAGTCTGACTTTCCTTCAGATTGTCCAGAGCTTTCAAAGATTTCCATACAGAGCCATCACATGGTAACATTCATGCTTTAGAAAACCTCCTTTGCAGAGGGTTTGCAAGTAATAACATTAGTGGAGAAAAAGCAGTTAGAAAATTTGTCCAGGAGAAAGGGATAGAAACAGAGATCGATCCTAGAAATATTAGGCTGTTTATAAAAGATAGGCCTTTAAGAACATGTTTAAGTTTAGATATCTACTGATTCTACAGGAAATGCAGCCATTTTTTTTCCCAGACTGGGTCATACTCAGATTCGCTCCACAATATTAGGCCATCTTCAGTCAAAGTTGTACATTAGACTGAATTTATCTTGAGCTGCTTCTGATCTGAATCTCTTTAACATGTTCTCACCATGGTTCTCTCTGCCCTTTTGCTGTAGGCCAAAGGTTCCCATCTTTCCAGTATCTTGCCTCATGGGTAAAAGGGGGACAGCATGGTTTGTAGGAAGAAAAGCCACTGTACAGGTAGATAATCCTGGACTTGCACCTAGCTCTGCCACAAACTTGTTGTGTAACCCTAGGCAAGTTCAGCTTTCTGACATTCAAGTTTTTCATCTGTAAAAATACTAGACCCTTTTGGGTGATGTATACAAAACACAAACAATGCCTGGCACTGTCAGTAAATAAACATAGTTATACCAAGGCATAGATTTAGAATTTGTAAATCAATTTAAATATTTTAATGAAAGGGCTGATGTCTGTATGCATGTGAGGGAGAGAAAGCTTTGGAGAGACTGTGTTTAATCACATATTTGAAATAAATTCCTGCAGTGTCTTTACTAGATTTGTAATCTTCCCTGGGTGACAATGTCAGCAGTAGCTGCTCCAGTGGTGAACATCTTATGAGTTGGAGAAGAAACCCCACTAAAATTGTGAACCTGTCCTATGCAAGAAGAGTAGAGTAGGAGGCATCTTACTCCCTGACCCCAAAATATATTACAAGGCTGTGATCATAAAAACAGCATGGTATTGGCACAAAATCAGACAGACCAATGGAACAGAATAGAGACCTCAGAAATAAATCACTAAACATACAACCAACTGATTTTTGACAAAGGGGACCAGTCGATCTGGTTGGAAAAGGAAACCCTCTGTAGCAAATTGTGCTGAAAAAAAACGGGGTATTCACCTGCAGAAAGATAAATGTGGACCCCTATCTCTCCTCATTGACAAAAATCAACTCTAAGTGGATGAAGTTCTAAACCAAAGACCTCAAACTATAAAGCTACTTCTGAAAAATACTGGGAAAACTCAGGGAAACATTGGGGTAGGAAAAGATTTATTAAATAAGACCTTCAAAACACAGGCAATAATTCTAAAAATAAACAAGTGGGATTACATCAGATTAAGGAGTTTCTGCACAGTAATTAGTGTGAATTGACAACCCTCAGAATGGGAGAATATTTTCGAAAACCATGTCTCAGTTAAGGGACTGATTACCATAATATACAAGGAACTCAAGTGGCTCACCTGAAAAAAAAAATGACTAATCCAATTAAAAGAAGGGAAAATGAGCTGAACAAAGAACTTTCTAAGGAAGACATACAAACAACCAAAAAGCATATGAAAAAATGTTCAACATCCTTCATCAGATGAGAGTTTCAGATCAAAACCACAATGAGATACCACCTAACCCCAGTCAGACTGGCGAAGATAAAAACAATAAAAAAAGATAAGCGTTGGTGGGGCTGTTGTGAAAGGGGAACTCCCCTACCCTGTTGGTGGGAATGTATATTAGTCCAGTCACTGTGGAGGTTTCTCAGAGATCTACAAATAGAACTACCATATGATCCAGCAATTGCACTCCTGGGTATCTACTCAAAGGACAGGAGAATACAGAAAATTGCTTGACCATCTATGTTTATTGTGGAATTATTCACAATTGCTAAGACATAGAACCAAGTCAGATGTCCATGAACAGATGAATGGATTGAAAAAAAATATGGTATGTATACTCTATGGAATATTACTCAGCCATAAAAAAACAAGATGTTGACTTTTGATAGAAACTAGATGAATATGTAAGATTTACTGCTGAGTGAAGCAAGCCAGGCTATGAAAGAGAGACATTGTATGTCTCCACTTAATATATACCAAATGTCCACACTTTGTGGTGAAAACTGAAATATTGGAGGATATAGAAGCATGGAAAATGATTACAGATACTGGATTCAGTGTGGGAGGAAAGTGGAATGGGGGAGAGTGTGAGGAAAGATATTAAGGAGAAAAACAGGCAATTCATTTATGGGACACAAATGGATTATTGTCTATTGATGATAATGTATAGTATCCTCAACTGGACTAGTGTGAAATGTATTCATGTTGGCAGAATTCACTTTATAAGCTAAGTGATGTATTGTGGTTGAATTTTTTTTTTTTTTAAATCTGATCCTGATGAGCCTGGAAGTGGCTAAGAGAAGTGGCACATGACATGAGTGCTGCAGTCCCACAGTCTTGGTCTTGTTCACAAAGAGTGTTTGCTGCAGTGATAAAGATAAGGATGACCCAGAGTATGTTATTCCAATGAAAGGCTAATTTTCTCCATGACCATGCCATAATCAAGTCAAGGAAATGGTGTGGACTTTGAATGAATTGTAGTTGATTTACTAACCAAATGTGTCCACTATACTCAGCTCTTCACAATTACATTTACTGACTCATGTAGCTAGTGAATGCTCTCTAAGGCACTATTAGCATTCAGGCTCATGTTGGATTCTGTGGAGGCTATCAAGGAAAAGATGATAATCTGTTCATCTACCTGTTTGATCTCCCTGAAATTAGGGTATTTTTCTTCTTTTTGGATCCCTAATTAATGCCTTTATATCTACCATGTATAGGTACTATAAGTATTATAGGTATTATAAGGTATGTGCACTGACCAGTAAATGATTGTAGAAGAGTGAGTGAATGAGTAAATAGAAAAATGATCCCACTCCATGAAAGAATAGAAAATGCATTTTCCTCTTTTCAGCAAACAATTATTCACTAGACCTTAAGGAATAGCATAAAAAATTTCTCAAGGTCAATGTATTCTAAAAGGCAAAAGGGTTGGCCAATCCAGAATCCAAGTCTCTTCTCTGCATAATTCATCAATGAAGAGGTTTCAGGGTATAAATAAAACACTAATTTTGTGTACCTGGAATTGGCTATATCATTTAGTAGTGTAACATTCACAAGGCCATTCAAATATTGAAAATCCTAAATTCTACAATATTACAGTAATAAATAAAGATCAAAAGTGTTCTTGTTCAACTGAACACCCAGAATTATTAAACCACATGTGATAGATAAATACAGATAAGTTTGGATTACTTGAGATTCTGTACCCAGAGAGCTTGGGACCTGTCAAGCCCTCACAATACCCCATCATGATTTATGAACATTTTAGAGAAATATACAAAATACATACTTAAAAAAAAAAGAACTTTGTTTCTAACATAATAAAATGTTTGATGATTTTGTCACTCCCAACTGAACAGAGTGCTTAATGGCTGCGGAATAAATGAAAGATTTATTGAACACCTACCATAGAACAGGCCTCTC
This sequence comes from Tupaia belangeri chinensis, assembly GCF_000334495.1. Classification (NCBI taxonomy): domain Eukaryota; kingdom Metazoa; phylum Chordata; class Mammalia; order Scandentia; family Tupaiidae; genus Tupaia; species Tupaia belangeri. The sequence continues at coordinate 171,648 of NW_006159501.1, read as the reverse complement.
TCTGTGATGATCCAGTAATCACCAAGATCCTGAAAGTGCTAATATTCCAGCTAATGAGAGAAGGAAGATCCAGGCAACTGTCAAGTTATTTGAAACTTGAAGACTTAAAAGGCAATAAATATCATGTTATTAATTGTAAAAAATTCCTTTTAAAATATGATAATAAAAACAAATGAACAATTTTGGGAGCAGGTTTGTACTATCATCAACCTTGTCTAACCTTGACCTTGTTTTTGGTTTTGTTTGTTTATTTATTATAAGGTATGTGCACTGACCAGAAAGAGAAAGAAAAGGAGAAAGGTACCCTACATGGGGAATGGTCACACTGCAATCCCTTCTTCTCCATCTCTCCCTCCTTTCAGAATTTTGGGTACGCATACACATGCCTGCTGTGTTTCTCAAGCTGCTGAATCAGGGACTCAAGCCGTGACTGCCCATGTGGGATCTGGCTGCCATAACTACCAGGTCACAGAGCCATTCTGACCTTGAATTTTAAAGCTGATCTTCCTGTGTCTCATGGGTCTACTTCTGTAAGACAGGATCTTGGCCCTTGGTCTTTCTAGTAATAGCTTTACATTCTGCTTTGTTCCTGTTTCTTCTTGTTCCTCTTTCTTCCCCCATGTCTCCTGCTCACTGACTCTGCTGTACTCCTTTAAACATATAATGAGCTCCAGGTACTTTGTTTTTACGCAGTTGGTATTCTTTGTCAGACATTTCTCCTCCACCTGAATCCAGACCCCAGTGCTCTAGTGTATGTAAGCCTCATAGCTAAGACACTATGTAGCTTCTTTCCAAGTCCTGCCTTTGGGATATATGCAGGGATGTTTAATTTTATGATGCTGAAAACCCCATCATAGTTTTACATGAATATCTTATTTCTACTATAATTTGAATTCGTATTTTTTTCTGACAGTCAAAGGACATGACTCTTAAGTGAGAGAACATGAAACTAGATTTCAGATTCAGAAGGAGTTTCATTTCTGCACTTACTTGAAACAACCAAATATTTCACTGGCATCTGGGAGAGAAGCCAACAAACACAAATGGTCAGTTTCTTTATGAGTAGGATGAGGGGATTTGGGTTAGACTATTTCTCAGGTTCTTTATAGTTTTAATTTCCAGAGACTCTTTAACTCTGATTCCTATGAAAGATGGAAGTATATTGATTTGAATTTCAAGGCAAACACATTATTTTCATCCATACAATTTTAGAACTAGAAGCTACTTATAAATTATCCATGCTTATCCTTTTATTTTATAGACCTGAAAAAGGAGGTCCAAAGGGCAATGACTTGCCCCCAATCAGACAGTATTTGAACGTAGAGCTGCTCTTGGGTTTGGCCTTCCTGACTTTATCCCACTGATCACTCATTGTCCCAGAGCAGGCAGCCTGGAGGAGTACTTCTGAAAACAAGTGCTTGTAATTTTTCATAAGAATCTGGCACACTCACACACACTAAATGTGGGGTTTTGATTTAAGTGCTAGACTGTTGTAGACGCCACTGAGATTGGCCAACCAGATCCCTTAGTTTATGGTGGCCTGTACCCACTAAACTACCCAGGATTAAACCTGAGCCTGAGATATTCATTTTTATTCTTGCATCTCAGTGACCACATAGCCTTCCCTTGAAAAATACTCTAAAACCACCATGAAGGTATAGTAACTTAACTTCTGAATGTGTTTTTTTCCATGTGTACCTTTTAACTGAAGCATCATATTCAAGATCTCAAATCTAGGAAACATTTTATTTCATATTTTATCATTAAAATTTTTAGAACTCAGGAATTACATCTAAAAGAATTTAAAGAAATCTTGGGGCCAGCTGGTGGATTGGTAGAACCTGATCCCATGTGGCTGACTGAGCAGTTTGAGTCCTACCCCCGTGGCTTGAAAAACACCCAGGGTACATGTGCATGTGTATCTAAAATCCCAAAAGGAAGGAGAAATGAAAGAGAAGGGATTGAGGGATGACCACATCGCAATTCTCCCTCTTTCTCTCTCTCTGCCTCTCTCTGGCCAGTGCATACATCCTCTGGCAAATAATAATAATAAAATCTTAGAAAAGGCCTAACATTCTCTATGGCATATTGATGGCTTTATTCAAAGAATGCTTCAAGTATGTTAAAGGGACTTCTTGAAATTTGCATTGCTAGTTTATTCTCAATTTTCAAGTGATCATAACTGGCTTCCATTTCTTTTGAGAATTCGAAGAGATAGCAAATTTCTTGATAAGATCAAGAAAAAAGAACCTTCAATGTTCAAGACATGTTCATTTCTATTTCAAATCATAAACTCTGCAGCCACAGCTATCTTTGCTGTCCCAATTTTTCTTAGCTACCATTTCTAGATTTAAAACCCTGGAAAAAAGAACGATTTCACCAGTCATCATGAATACCTAGTGTCAGCAGCTCATATAAAATCTAGGAAAATATAGTCAGGATTAAAGAAATCTGTAAAACTGTGAAGTAAGGCCATAGCATGTAAAAAGCAATTCCTTTTACAGAGTACATAATTTATTAGGAAAGCTCTTGATTTGTAGGAAATCTCCTTGACACCTTATCCTTGGCAACTGCTTACTTTTTTTTTTTTCTCTCTTTAGCAGAACAAAAGTGGATAAAGTATTTCCCAGTATGAGAATCCATTAATTTCTCAATAAATATCTTATTTTCTGTGATTCATACACATTCCCCTGTTCCCAGGCCCAATTTTCCTTTCCTGACTTTTTTCTAGGTCCTAAAATAAGTCATAATTTATTAGGAAAGCTCTTGATTTGTAGGAAATCTCCTTGACACCTTATCCTTGGCAACTGCTTACTTTTTTTTTTTTTCTCTCTTTAGCAGAACAAAAGTGGATAAAGTATTTCCCAGTATGAGAATCCATTAATTTCTCAATAAATATCTTATTTTCTGTGATTCATACACATTCCCCTGTTCCCAGGCCCAATTTTCCTTTCCTGACTTTTTTCTAGGTCCTAAAATAAGTCACTTTCCTACAGGTGATCTAAGGCCTAGAATAACAGGATTTCATCTTACTCCTACCCCCCCCACCCTGCCATCTCTCTCTTTCTCCCATGCACCACCATGCCCTCTATTACAATCACCACCCTTGTAGTGAATATTTGGGTTTTGAACTCCCATAGCTGTCTAGTTTCACTTTGATCTTAGGTTTGTGATCATTCCCAACTTTGTAGTAATTTTTATCTTTTTACATGTTTTTCCTTTTTGGAAAACATCAATTACCCATAATTTAGAATAGCTTTGCAAACAGAAGATTCCCTTCATTTTCAGACCCCTTTTCTCAAAATACAGTTAGTGTTTCAAGCACTTTCTCCTGGTCAGTGCCCTGCTCCCAGGCATACATTGTTCTTGCATTTTGGAGCTACCTAACATCTCTGGGTTATAGAATCTTCACAAATGCCTTTAGCTGAGTGCTGAGAGGGGACTTAACATTAGCCCTTGGGAGTGGAGGTCAGCTTTAGTCCTTAAAAGCTTACTTCCTTTGTCAGTTTTCAATGTTCCATTAATTTCAGAAAGAGAAGATCCAGATTCACCTTTTGAAAGTGAAGCTCTAAGATATATAATACTGTCATCTCTAGGGTTTCTTCTAGTTTGGGAAAAGGATAGGGAAGATTTATTTATTCATTTTGGGGACTCCTCAGGTGAGGGGCTGAGGGCAGGAGAGGGGATGAGAGCAGCACATGTCTCCACTGATCTATCAAGGGCAAGATGAGAAAAAATAGAGGGAAGTTCCTACCATGAGCCCTACATGTAGAAGTTCTAGGTGAGCTGGTACCATGATTTTTACCAGTTGCTTCCCTTGATTTTTCAAACACTATTCATACTCATAGTTCCCTTGGTATCCAAAGGGCTGGCATAAGCCAAGAATGCACTTACTCCATGGTGCTGAGAAGGGTTTGTGGGTAGAGGATGGGTGTTGGGGGATAGATGTTGAGTAACACAGTTCATGATCTCATACATGTTTTACTTAAAACTTTGCACCCAAAGCAATGTGCACCAAAGCAAAACCTAGGTTGTCTTTTTCTAATTTATTTGTAGAGACTTCATAATAAAGAAACAATTAATGCTCACATCTTAAAATATCTTGTTTTAAGATTTGTATCTTCATAAACTATCTCAAATAGTAATACTTCTGTAGAATCTAAAGAACCTATACATGGGATAGAACAAGAAGGAAAGGTATTCAGACTGTAAAGGAGTGAGTTAGAACCCTAGTAGTCTTCTTTGGTATGTCTTTACTTCTGAACCAAAGCCAGGTCTCAACTATTATATTTTGGTACCTAGTTCATTTACATTACAAAATAGATTATGTACCCCTTTGGATACTACCGTCCTGGATATGAGATATACAAAGCATAGACTGGTCAAAGTCTTAATTATTACTGTCAGCATCATTCTTAATTATTCTTAGCCATCAGATGGAGAACACATATCTTATTTAATCCTAAGGATAACTCTATGAGTTATTATTTCCACATAGGCTCAATGAAGTTAAGTACCTCATTCAACATCATGCATCTCAGAAGTGGCTGAACTGCAAGGCAAGGCTCATGCTACCAACCTTTGTAGAATCTGTTTCCAAATGAAAAGATACCCTAAAATCTATTTCCTCCTGACAACACAAACCAAAGAGAAAATGCTGACTTGGTACAGTTGTGTTGAACTTAGGAGTATGAGCCAATTATGACATCTTGGACTTATGGAAACTTCCATGATTCAGTATTGATTCTTTCATACGAGTTGCTGAGTGAGTGAATATAGAAGACAGACACTAGGAGGTAGTTTGGTCATCCTCTAGAGATGATCTTCTCTAGGAAGAAGAGACAGAAGACAATGGATTTGTGGGGAGAAAGAAATTAAGAAGAGGAAAGGAGGGAAAGTAGGCCATTGCACCTCAGCATTCCAGCACTGAGGCCCTTGAGCAAAATGACAGGAGCCTGGGATTGCAGATAGTCCTTCCAGAGCTACTCTTTATGTTCCTAGTAGCCTTCATGGTGTCATGTGCCAGATGATTGTCATGGGTAAGAGCTTTGAGGAAGAGACTGGGCCTATTTAAGAGAGGAGTTGGCATACTATTCCTGTCCTCTTGGACATTCAAAAAGACATGTTAAATTAGTACAAATCAAGTTGGCATTAATGGTTCAAAACTACCTACTTATACTTTTCCCTTCAAATTAAGTACCAAGAATCTCAGCAGTAAGTCCAGGCTTAAGTAAAATACTTCAGGATGAAGAAGATGTAGTAGCTGTTGTATTTACACATTAAAGTCATTTCTATTCATTCTTCTAAATAAATATAACAAAGCCCAATGAGGATAGTGGTTGGACGGAATATGTATCAGCATCTTAATTGAATAGAAATATACACTGCTGACATATAAGTTATGAAAATAGTGTGACATAAATCTTGCTAATACATCTGCTTTTCCATTTAAATAAACCACGTTGGTCTCAGCAGTAAATGTGCTTCCTGCTCCTTCATTCATGAAAGGACTGGCCTCTAAGTAATAGGATAATAACCACTCTTTCTGAAGAATTTTGAATAATCCTGTTAGCATAGTAGCCTGTTGGCAAAGAACCATATCACACTTCTTGGGACAAAAAAAAAAAAATGTGTGAATGTGAGTCTTTTGTTTTCTGAGTAGCTACCAGCTTTGCACTGGACAAGGTCCAAGAGTTCTCTGAGAATGGGATAGGTCTGGGAACATCTATGATTTCTTGACAGTGCATACATTTCTGCTTGTGCAGAAATGTTAAAGCACACAGAAGATTAGTTAAAGTTAAGGCACATAGAACATTAGTCATCAGACAGGTAGCAAGAGGACTCACTTTTCTTCATTTTTTTTCCTTGCTCAGAACCTGATCTCTCACCCTGGATGTCTGGAAAGAGAGGAGGAGCCATTTGCAATGGGCATGTCTGTGGGAGGGAGTCATATTCGGAGTTGACCTTAGTACAAGCTGATTCTTCTTTGCTTGGAAAGCATATTGTGTGCTTGCACTTCTTCCTG
>NW_006159501.1:162725-165592 GCF_000334495.1 Tupaia belangeri chinensis | reverse complement strand
TTGTCAGGAGCTCGTTCTTCTGGAATGGCTTATTATGTTATTTGTTTATTTATTCCGTGAGTGAGAGAGAGAGAGAGAGCAAGGCTCTCACCACAACAGGCACTTGCCCACATGATCCAGGCCCAGTCTCAGCCAGCTCAGGGATCTAGATCATGGGTCATTTGTGCCCAGTATATCCAGGGAGGACTCCAGGCATGAACCTGGAATCTCCCCATGTGGGTCAGCCCCGCAGTGTCATGTTTTACTGCTGGACCACTGACTGGCCCCTGGTATGGTTTACACTTTGCTTTCCCCTAAGTTTCTGTGTCCTCCATGCTCTGCAGGCCATGTGTCTGCCACACTTAGAACACACAATCCTGTTCATCAGAGGTCTCTGTCTCATAGGGACCATCAAGACATACCAGAAGTGAATGAGCTTTGTACTAGACAGAAACAGCAGCTCTGCTTATCACATTTTGGTTGTAGGACTTTGAGCAAATTACTTAAACTCTCTGAATGCTATTTCCCTTAATGAAATGTAGAGATAGAAATATTTTCTTTGCACTTGGTTATGAGAATTTTATAAGTCAATTATGATGCTGTATGTAAAGTCTCTAGTGTAGTATTGGATGTAAGGTCGGCATTACATATATGCCATTTTATAGTCTTTTAAGATCCTAGTATCCTTGAGAATTGTCTTCCAATTCATATGGAACCCCATGGCAGCTAGAACAGAGCTGAAACACTAAAATATGGTTTGTATAAAATTGGAACAATTTTTCTGTTTTCTACTTGTGTGGCTTGAGGAAATTCCTAAACCCTCCTTCTTAATTTTTTCATCTACAAATTAGCAGAATAATAGTAGATTTGTCCCCTCCCCCCATTCTCCAGTGCTTGTCATCTGCTGTATAAGATGAGGGAGGGTAAGAAGGAAGCCTTTAGGGATGCTCTGGGCTGATGTTGTCATTTGCACCAGTAGAAGCTAAGGCCTGTGGAACTGAGGGGCCTGGCCTAGGCCACACAGGGAGCTAATGGCCAATCCTACTGGTGTCCTGGCTGTTTCATAGTCCCCCAGGGTCTGACCTCCCTGCCACCTCTCATTTCTGTGCCTTTTGACCTACAGGAGTGCACAGCAAGGCCCTTGACAAATAAACAGTGGCCTAGAGATTAAACTGCACCTGAAGCTGGTTATGCAGGTTCACTTAGCGTTTGAACCAGGGGCGGAAGCTCAGCTATACCCCCACAGCAAAGGGATTAACCCATTCTCAGACTCAGCCTGTGAATTATTGCCCATTTAGTAACTACCAAAAGGGAGGGATGAACTACATTTCATTCAGAGAAACACAAACCTGTATACAATTTTAAAAGAAACAGCTTTGAAAAATTATGAAGAATACAAGAACAATTGGAAAGAAACAAAATATAATTGGATGCAAAAATCAATTCCGAACAGCTATTCAGCTGGTGATCTCAAACTTTAGAGAGGAAGATGAAGAAATACAGTGGACAGGGGGTCTCACTTACTTGCCAGTCATAAGCTTCAGAAATAGCAAAGTATCTTCTTTAAAACTTGCAAGTGAATGTTGAGATCCTGCTACACCTACTATGTGTACTACTCAGCTAAGCAGTGAGGACAGGTGGTATGACAGCTGGGTAGAAGAAGCAGTTCCCTGGGGTATCTACAGTGAGCAGCCATCTTTGCTTGTTTGTATCTGAGGGGTTTCCCAGAACCTGGGTCTTCCAGTGTTAAAAAAAAAGGGGGCAACCCAGACAGTTGATCACCTTAGTTAAGTCAGGAGTACTTCATGAAGTGTGACTCTTCAATTTTCTCTGGTTAGTAGGCACTAACTATGTGGTAACAACATTAGATTCTGGGAGAATGGGTTAAAGAACAACCATGGAAGGTCTTAGTAGTATAGGTGGTGTTGGAGTGATTCTCCAGGGGAGAACAGCTTGAGTAGAACTGCAGAAGGAGGAGAGCATGGAGAACTTGGATTGCACATGAACATTTGTGTGCATGCACATATTCTGATCCTTCTTCATTGTTGGCATTTCAGCTGGCTTCACAGCTATCCACTCAGATGCTCAGGTCAATAACCTTGTGGTAAGACCCAAATCTTCCTTTTCCTGCCCCTTCTCCTTGCTGTATATGTATGTATGTATGCATGTATGTGTGTGTGTGTGTGTGTATGTGTGTATATATATATATATATATTTTTATATATATATATATATTCCACTTGGAAATCCTGTTGTCTTTATTTCTCTGTTTATCCCAAATGATATCACTTCTGCCACAGTCCTCCCATCACTGCTATCATTTCTCACCTAGACTATGACCACCCTCACCAATCTTGCCTCATCACCACTTTCCCTGCTCTCTTGCCTATTTACCACCAGAGGCCCCAGTACTCTTCTTAAACCACAACCTGGTTTCACTCTCTGCTTCACTGACCTCTGTTTATAGCTCTCTAATAAGGCCTTTACCAGGAAAATGAAATCCAGATTCTTATCTTGTCCTGTAAGGGCTTATACCATTTAGCTGCTGCCTGACTCTTCAACCTTATTTATTACTCTGGTCTCCTGTGGCATAACAAATTTCCACAGATATAGCAGCTTAAAACACCAGCTATTTGTTAGCTTACAGATCTGTAAGTCAGAACTCCAGCATGACATGGTTGGATTCTTTTTGTTTTTTAATTTATTCATTTTCTACATTAATTCACTATACACCATCACAACACACAAATGAATTTTCCATTCAAAATACACTGTGCATTGGCTCAATCAAGTACATCTACATATATGTTCTCAGCAAAATAATTTTCCAATTCTTATGTCCTGCATACCTTGCCTTTTGTTTTGCCATCCTTGATTCCCCATCCCCC
>NW_006159501.1:152692-162555 GCF_000334495.1 Tupaia belangeri chinensis | reverse complement strand
TTTTTTTTTATATTACCTAACATTCATTCCCTGAGCATCATCACAACATACTAAATGTGGTTTCCCATCTAGGATGAACTGCATAGTGGCTTAATCAAGCATGTTATCATCAATAATATTCCATTTCTACTTTCATACATATGTGTACATATATATATGTTTTTTATCCTATGTTTGATTTGACCCTCTGCCCTTTCCCCCCTCTCCCATTACACTATCTCTGCTATATACAGTTGTCTTCCAGAGGAGTTATTGAAAATGTGCTACATGCAAGTAAAGGGAGAGGGGCCACAAGTTTAAAGTTTTCAACAATAGGGAACATAGATTCCATTCAAGGTTGGATCAAGGGTGGGTCTCGTGCAGTTCTGCAACTGTAGGTGAGTCTCCGTGGAATACAGTTCTAGGAAAGCAGTTCTGATAAGCAGAGATGATTATCAGTTGGTGTGGCACAGCAGCCATCTTGTGATTAGCGGGAATGGTGTTGTGGGGATCTGCAGCGTGAGTTATCCTCGGGTATCTGGCTTCCTTAAGAATGCTAGAGTAGTTCTTGTTTTTCTCTGAGGTAATGCAGGGCTGGTAGACATGGTTGGATTCTTCACAGGGAATCATAAGGTTAAAACCAAGGCAAGGCTGAAATCAAAGTGAGGCTGAAAGCTGGTCTTGGTGGGACTGAGTTTTCCTCTGGAACCTCTGGAGAAAATATTTCCAAACTCATTCTTATTGTTGGCAAAATTTAGGTCCCTAAGGTTGTAAGGCTAAGGCTCTTGCTTGTTTGCTGACTGTCAGTCAAAGGGCCATATTCAGTTCCTCAAGATCGCCCACGTTCTGTACCATGTGTCCTCCTCCACATTAAAGTCAGCAATAACAAACTGAATTCGTCCCATGCTACAAATCTTTGGCTTTCTCTTCTGCTGTAAGCTGGAGACAACTCTTGATTGTAAAGGGTTTGTGTGATTATATCAGGACAACCCAACTCATCTCTTTTGTTAAAGTCTGCTGAGCCATTTAACATAAACTAACTGCAGAAATAGAATATACATGGTTTCTGGGATTATGCCAGGTATGTACATAGAGGAAAGAGCAGTAAATTTTAGCAAGAGTGAATATCTTAGAATTCTACCTACTACTGTCATGTTTCCAAGAGCTTCGTAATCTTTTTGTTCACTCTACTTCAGCCATTTTGGGTTTCTTCATATGCAAGCCAACATTACTCCTATCTCAGTTCCTTTGCATTTTCCATTTCTTCTGTTTAGGTAAAATTTTTTCTCAAAAGTTACCTCCACAATGAGACTTTCCTGATTATCCTATTTAAAGAACACTCCCCTGACTCCTTATGGAAATTCTTATTTTAATGCTTGTCCTAACTATAGCTATGTTGCTAAATAAATATTATTTACTTCCTTCTGGTTTATAAGTTTGTTGTCTTTCATTGTTCCTGGCTCTCCCTCCACACTCTTGACAGAAAGGACTTATCCTGGTCATTGTTGTGTCTTCAATGCCTATCTTAGTATTGGCACATAGTTAGCATGCAATATAAGTTGACTGAACACATGCATGAATGCGTATTTTATGGAAAGTGAAGAAACCAGTTTAGTTAGGATTGAAATGTTAGAGAGGAGAAGAATGTAGCGTTTAGAGCTAAAGGCTTTGAATGACTGGATAATTATTTGAACACAATCCTAAAAGCAGTAAGTCTCTCTCAAAGAGACTGTAGGTGTTGGAGAACATGAGAGTTTCTCAAAGTACCAGCTCCAGGTGATACTATCACATGCTCTTAATGCAGTGGTTAGGAAATACTGAGCCTTGAGCTAAATGGAGAAGTGTATCTTTAGTGCTTAGGGTTGGGGTGACCTGGAACACCTTCATCATCTCTTACTCTACCTCAATGATGTTCTAGGGGGTCATAGAACAAATCTGCCACCCAACCTTACCTTATCCAAAGGAACAAGAGTAAAAATATAATCTTGCATAGTTATGATGCTGGTTTAAAGGTGAAAACAAGGGTACTTGCAATGATAATCATTTGACTTAGATTTCTAAATACCATTACAGAAACAGCAGAGCAAGTACCTGGCTGTCACTATTACTCTCCTTTCTATCAAGTGTTGTCCACCTTTTAAGCCTCAAGCTGGACATAGTAGACATGGATGTAAGTTTCTAAATCTGTAGTTCATTAAGCCCTTCCTTTAGTACAATATTATTTCTTAAAATCCCTGATGGTTTGTTGTGAGGGAAAAAGAATTTCCTTATGTGACACATATTGGGTACATGTGTGTAATAAACTTCAGGGTTTTAGCACCCCTTGATAATTATATTTCTTGCTATATCAGCTGTTTTAACATATTTTCTTCTTAGTTATTTGGGGTTTAATTGTATTTATGCCCAGACACTAACATATGGCATTAGATTCCAAATGGTGAATAAAATTTGTTTATATGATTTATTGTGAGCTGCTATTTCTCCTTACTTCCTATTATGTCTTTCAAAAATTTTTATTAAACATTTACTGATATGGGCAATGTATTTAGATACTTACTTTGACAATATCAGATACTGGCAGGTAAAATAATTTTTTGTGTGTGTGTATAAGGTTTGTATGATATTACACTAACACACACATTACACATATATTATATACATATATATATACAATGCCATGTCACTTCTAGAGTATGATATTGTACATGTATGCATACATATATGCATATGTATGTATATAAAACTAACAATGCCTTTTACATAGTTCAATGGAAGGAGAACCTCAGCTATAAATATTTTCATTCACAGGATTAGTGATAGAGCATACATGTGACTTGTGGCTAACTTTTGGGTAAGTCCAGACCAAAGTCAATTAAAGAAAATGGTACCTGTTCAGGAGTTCTTAATGTTCAACCAGGAATTTCCTCTCTGGTTATGTCCTAATAAACTGAGAGTTCACTGATATGAAGTGACAGGAATTGCAGGGTTTGATACACCTTATGAGATTTTGCCAAGATTGTCTATGAACCCTGGGCTTGAGACCAAAATACATAATTAATTTTTTGCCCAAGCCTGTGGGAGTACACATGACATGTCATAAAACAAACTACTGGCATTCTTACATATTGAGGGTATTCATTTCATTAGGAAGACTGAGGAAGACGCTATTAGTAAAATGATGCTGATCTTCCTTCAGAGAAGGGAAAATCTGAGCCTCAGGGTGAAAAGGAGAAGGTTCAGAAAGAATAGCTGATGTGTCTGTGATAATTATGTTTACATGGGTAAGAGGTGTCAAAGTGACATTACTCATGAGACTGATTTGAACAGAATGTTGCAAATCACTTTTGAGATTTTTTTTGGACTTCTCCATATTTTTAGAGGTTGGAGTCAGGATTACTGGCTTTGGTAATTAATCCTTCCCAGCCTGCATTCTTTGCTACTGAGCATAGGAGTGATTCAGGGGCCCAACCTGCTAAATCAAGATAATGCTTGACCTCTGGAAGCAAAAGCCTTTTCCTCACTTAGAGAAACTAAATCCAGGAGCACAATTGGTAACATCAACCGACTTCATATTTTCAGAGCTGCAGAAAGAATTTAGAATATCTATTTTGGGCATTTCGAAGATACTTTGAGTACATTCGTAAATAATATTAACTCAAAGGACAACATTAGTTGGCCATTGTGGGTTAATACATACACGTGGCCTTTAAAGAGTTATATTATGTTAAAGAAAACATTCAGCACAAGCTTATCGAAGTTGGTCTTTCATGGCCTTATGCTTGCATGTTTATTTGCTGAGACTAGTCACACAAGAGCCATTACATTACTATCACTACTGTGTATTAAGACACTTTCTTGGTTTTTACTGTGAGATTATTTTGACCAATAGACTATCATTATTTTTGTGTTACACTGCAAATAGTTAAAATGCCCTTAGACAACCTATCCAAATCTTATCAGCCTGTGTAGGTAAAATGATGATTATGCTTTTTGTCAGGGAGAGGAAATAAATCACTCTTCTTCTAGGAACCCAATTGATTATTATAAACAGGAACAGAGTGTGTCCTTTTTAAAGTTAAGATCAAAAAGGTCATGCTCTTGAGTACAATGAGTACAATGAACATTTGCCCTTGGCACAAATAGATCCTTTAAACATTTATTAACGAGTAAATGTGATTAAATGGTGATTTTTTTTTTTTTTTTGCTGTTGTATTAAAAATAATTTGGGGGTAGAAGACTGGCTCTGTCATATATCAGTAATGTACTGATCAAAAAAAAAAAAAAAAAAAAAAACAAACAGGATTCCACATGGTGACCACAGCTCAAATTCCCAGTCAACCTGAAACATGTTGTCAGACTCATGTGTGAGTGCACAGGAATTGGAGGTTTGGAGAAAGGGGACTGCAGCATGACCAGACTCTGTGGAGGGTGCTCATTTCTCTCTCTCTCTCTCTCTCTCTCTCTCTCTCTCTGTGCATATATGTGCTCTATCATGAATAAAAACAAAACCATTAAAAGAATAATTTTTAAGCCTTTTTTGAGACTAGAGAAAAGAGACAAATGATCAAGTTTGCCATTGTATTTTTTCAACTCCACAAAGATGAAAGCCTTGCTATTTCTTTGAATTTAAAGATTAGTCTGAGGTGGGATGAGCCAAAAAGTGTGACACAATCTTCTGTTTTGAAAAACAAACAACACATTAGATATTTTCCTCTATTTGCTGCCCACCCAAAGCTAGCCTCACAGGGCAATCTGAGCTTTCTTTTACCATGTCTTTTATCATCTGTCCTGTAGTGGTTGGTTTTCTCTGTATCCTCCTACATTGTGTACTTCTTGAGAGCATGGTTTAAATGTACCATCTGGCTTTATATTCTCAGAGTTCTCTTAGAACCTGAAATATGCTAAGAACTCAAAATAGAGGACTGAAGGAAGGATTAAGCGACAGAATTCTAAAATTGTTTTTGAAGCTAGTTCATCAGTTCTTGTGTGGGTTATGCACACATGTCCCACACAAGATGTCACTAGCCTAACCGAATAGTGCTTTTTCCTTACTATATTTAATTGAAACTTAATTTCATATCCATAATCTTATACCTCATATACACCACAGATATATCAATCATAACAGCTACAGCTATCACATATGCTCTGAGATTTTTAGACTTTAAAAGAAAAAATAACAATCTACCATTTTTTTTTTTTAATTTCCAGAAACCAGGCTTTTTTTGATACCAGACACTTGCACTTTGTCCATGAAGGTGTGTAGCATGTGGGCCATCCTTAGACATGTTTGTTTTTCAGGATTCATTTTTGCCAACAATTATAAACATATTTTTCCTTAGCCTCAAATTCCTTGTTCAACTAAATCTTCTTTGCCTGGCAGTGTCATCCTAAGACAATATTCAGAAACCTCCCCTTCCGTACCCTAATGTTGTTGGAGACTCAGTGAAAGTTGGTGAAACTCATGAATCCAAACCAAAACAGTTTTTCTTTAGTTAAACTTTCTAACTTTGCTCATTTTGATGTTAAATCCCTAGATGGGAGCCTGGGGTGGGAGGTGGTGGGGGGGAGGTGAGATGAGTTGGTGTGCTATAGAACAACATGAACTTTAGAGGGAGGATTTGCAAGTTGTTTAAGGTCTAAAATATTTGCTCCCTGCCTTTCTCATACACTTGTTAGAGGCTGAGAACCTTATCAGTAGATAAGGGCAGAGAGGCTGCCATCCCACATTCCACAAACTCACTTCCAGATGGTTTGGAGACTAAGGGGTGAAAACCTCAAGCTCTTCAATCAAGCCAAACAGCCCACACCTTTATTGCCCCATTTGTTCAGCAGCCTGTCATGGGCCTCCTAACATCTTGGATCAGCCATGGGGGCAACTATTTAATTAACTCCTCCAGGCTGCATTTTGGTGGGGGCAATTCATTTATTATGAAAAACAAATTGAAAGCTCCAAGGATTTTTTGTTCTTTTTTTCTTTAGTGGTTGCTGTTATCTGGAGCTTCTGGCTCAGTCCAAATAGCAACGATGACGGTTTTTTAGAGGGAACTACTTGATCTTTTGTTACTTTTTTTTTCTTTTCCTACTTTTTTTTCTCTTTGTTTTCCTAAAAATCAGTCCATCATCTGACTTGAAGATGGAGAGTTTTCTTTTCCTGGTGCCAGGAAACAATGGTATTTTCCCAGACTTTTTTTGTGTCTTACTTATAAAAATACTACAATTACAATATTAACATCTTTGTAAAAAATACTATAATTACAATGTTAACATCTTCTTAAAAAATTGCTAGAAAGCACATACCCTTGCTGGAGAGAGACAGAGAGAGAGAGATCAGAGACAGAAAGTGAACCTCCTACCGCACATTGGGGGATGAACACAAAACAATCTCTTCTCTATTTCTCCTTTCAGGATTTTGGGCATGTACACATATGTACCTGAAATGTTTTTCAGGCCACTGGATCCAGGATTCAAACCACGCTGTCTGTCACATGGGCTCCAGCCACCTTAGCCACCATGCCACCAGCTGGCTCACAATATTAACTTCTTTTGCAAAATTACTTTAATTTCATTTATACATTCAATCACTATACATCGCTACAGTTTGTAAAGTGAATTTACCCAACATGAATACACTTCACACCAGTCTAGTTGAAGATACTGTATATGTTTTTTTTTTTTTTTGAGAGATTTTCACTGTAGGGCGCGTGCGCTCGCCAGACAGGTAGGGCGCGTGCGCTCGCCAGACAGACAGAGAGAGACATAGAGATAGAAAGCGAGAAATCACCCCCCAGGGGGGATGGTCACGCCGCAATCCCTTCTCCTCCATTCTCCTCTCGGGATCTTGGGCACGCACGCACACACGCCCGGCGTGAGTTTTAAGCCACCGGGTCCGGGACTCGAACCACGGTCGACTACGTGGGAGTCCAGCGACATAGCCATTACGCTAACTGCTGGTTCCCAAGATACTGTATATGTTTTCATCGACAGATAATCATTCCTTCTTTGTCCCATAAATGTTTTACCTCTTTATTTTTCTCCTTGATTTCTTCTTATAACAGGGACAATATTGCATGTTGCGTTGTCCCAGATTAAAATTTGGTCATAAATAATTTTTAGGTAACTTAATTCTTTATTTTTTGAATGTAAAGAACATTCAGAAAGATAAAAGCTCTTAAAGAGTTTATAGTCCCACTTTCTGAGAAATTTTATACCCATAATTTTTATTATTTCTTAGTTTTAAACTTGGAAATCTGTTTTTAGTTATTTAAAGAAGAGTTGAAGGATACTACACAATATTCACATAATACTCTTTATCCAACTTCCTCTAATACTAACATCTTATATAATTATGATATCAAAACAAATAAATTAGCGTTCATACAACACTATTATGAAAACTATGGATTTACAGTCTTTATCCAGTGCTATGGGGTCTGTATACCCCCAAAAATTTGTATGTTGAAATCTAACCCCCAATGTGATGGTATTAGGAGGAGTGATCAGGTCATGAGAGCTGCTTATGGAATTAGCATCCCTATAAAAATTAGTGTCCCTATAAAAGAGGCCTGAGAGAGCCTTTGTCTTAACCCCCTTTGCTTTTCTGCTACATGAGGAGACAGAACATGCTGTCTATGAGGAACAGGTATTCACTAGACACTGAATCTGCTAATTCTATGATTTAGGATTCTAGAACTGTTGGCAATAAGTTTTTGTTGTTTATGAATTACCTAGTCTTTAGTATTTTGTTACAGCAGCCAAAATGGACCAAGACATGAAGTTTTTTCCATCAATATCCCTTTTCTGTAGAACAATCCAATCAGTATCACACATTGCATTTAGACATCATTTCTCCTTTGTCTTCCAATCTGGGACAGTTTCTTGGTTCTTTCTGATCTTGCATGATCTTGACATGTTTGAAGAGTGGTAGTCAGATATTTTGTAGACTAGTTTTCTGTACTCAATTTTTTTTTAAATTTTCCAGATAGCACATGCACTTGCCTGAGAGAGATAGAGAAAGAGAGAGGAAGAATAAGAAAGCACTTCCCATAGGAGATGGTCACATTATATCCTTTTACCTCCATTTGTCCATCCTTTCAGAATTTGGGGCACACACACACACATACCTGGTGTACTTTTCAAGCCACCAAGTCCAGCGCTCAAACTATGTAGTCAGCCATGTGGGATTGGGATCTAACTGCCTTAACCACTACACCATCAGCTGGACCCATGTGTTCATCTTTTTAGAACCAACAGCAAAATCAGCCTCTTCAGAATGCTCTCTGGAAATGATGTGCAAAACAGAATCATGAATTTAGATAAAAGCTAAAGGGTCACCTCATTTCTGAAAAAGCAGGATTCGAGGATCAGAAAACCAAAAAGACATGCCAGGAGTGAGGCAGTTGGCTGAGCTTGGATTAGAATTCAGACCTCTGTATTTTGGATGCAGCATTAGAATTATGCCCCCTTTCTATTTGGAATCCAGGACAAACCAGTTTCAAAAGTGAATATTAAGAAGGAACTTTAGAGCTACCTTGATGGGGAAAGGATTATTAAATAGGGTCAAATATTTTGTGGCAAAACATGAAAGAAAGAAAGATAAGGAAAGGAAAGGAAAGGAAAGGAAAGGAAAGGGAAAAAAAGAAAAGAAAAGAAAAGAAAAGAAAAGAAAAGAAAAGAAAAGAAAAGAAAAGAGAAAAGAAAAGTTGGAACAGTGGTACAACAACTGAAGAGCCTGACCCTGGAGTGTGCTCTCATGATAATCAATGCTGGGCCTCATGTGCTTCCTGAACCCATAACCCAGAGCTTGCAACCCATCCACTTGATAAACTGAATTAAATTGTATTTCAGGTGGGACCAGCAGATGGCATAATAGTTACATTGTTTGATTCCTCCATAGTTGACTACAGTTCGAGTCCCAGACTCAGTGGCTTAAAAAAACTCACATCAGGGACATATGCATGTGTGTCCAAAATCCCGAGAGAAGAGCAGAGAAAAAGGGATTACAGCATGGCCATCCCCAGTGGGGGTGATTTCTCACTTTTTCTCTCTCTGTCTCTCTGGCAAGCACAAAAATAACAAAAATCTCTCTGAAAACAAAAAAAAAAAAAGGAAGAAGAAAGAAACTGTGCTTCAGGTAAGCAAAATTCTGGGTATGGCTAAAGATGTTAAGAGCTAAAACTACAAGAAGTGAAAATTGAGAAAGTCTGAATGATGTCAAGAAACAAATAGCCACATCACCTGGAGTGACCAAATGTATCTAAGGCAGAGTCATAGTTGGGCAGGAGCCCTAAAGGACTCACCCTCAATAGTGGACAAGTTGCTCAGTCAATAGCAAATCCCATTTCTCACCCACAATTCTGCAGAGAAAGACCATCGTGTCCCTTCATCTCAAAACACTTTCTGTCCATCTTCCTCCTCGAGACCTGAGTACACAGAATGTGGCTCCCATGAGTTGTCACTTGTGTCTAAGTTCGAGCTCCCTGATTTTGTAGATCATTTGCTAAGGTTTAGGCAGGACTTCACAAAGCACTATGACCCTTAAACCTCAAGGTTTAATTTGTAAAGTTAACAATTAGATCAAATAGTGCCGTCCTGAGTATCTAGGGTCCTTGGGGGATATGTAAGGGTGAATCGCAAGGAGACCAGCAGGTGGTGTGGTGGTTGGATCACTGAACTCCCATATAGTCGACTGTGATTGGAGTCCCAGACCTGGTAGCTTGCTTTCTTGCCTTCTCTCTCTCTCCCTCCCTCCCTCTCTCTATCTCTCTCTCTCAAGAGTGCACATGCCTTATAGCAAATTAAAATAATAATAATAATAATAATAATAAAATTAAAGAACAAGTTTAAAAACAAAACAAAAAAACAGTGAATCACAGAGCGTTTGC